>NC_089805.1:5373804-5450022 GCF_029633855.1 Hoplias malabaricus | reverse complement strand
ACACTCTATCAGATTCATGATCAGTGCCGCTGATTTGGTCTATATATGACCAGTTACTTAAACTGACAAAGACTGCTCCCATGCTTTAAAAGGTCTGTCTAATTCTGTTTTTCACATAGAACGCAATTCCAGAGATATTCACAATGCAGACTAGTTTTTCGCTCATATTCAATATTTCTTTTTGAGGGGGCGCCAGTCCTTCACAGGGCAACACACACACTCACACATTCACTCACACCTATGGACACACCAACGTGTGTTTTTTGGACTGTGGGAGGAAACTGGAGCACCCGGAGGAAACCCACGCAGACACAGGGAGAACACACCACACTCCTCACAGACAGTCACCCGGAGGAAACCCACGCAGACACAGGGAGAACACACCACACTCCTCACAGACAGTCACCCGGAGGAAACCCACCCAGACACAGAGAGAACACACCACACTCCTCACAGACAGTCACCCGGAGGAAACCCACGCAGACACAGGGAGAACACACCACACTCCTCACAGACAGTCACCGGAGGAAACCCACGCAGACATAGGAGAACACACCACACTCCTCACAGACAGTCACCCGGAGGAAACCCACACAGACACAGAGAGAACACACTACACTCCTCACAGACAGTCACCCGGAGGAAACCCACACAGACACAGAGAGAACACACCACACTCCTCACAGACAGTCACCCGGAGGAAACCCACACAGACACAGAGAGAACACACCACACTCCTCACAGACAGTCACCTGGAGGAAACCCACACAGACACAGAGAGAACACACCACACTCCTCACAGACAGTCACCCGGAGGAAACCCACGCAGACACAGAGAGAACACACAACACTCCTCACAGACAGTCACCCGGAGGAAACCCACGCAGACACAGAGAGAACACACCACACTCCTCACAGACAGTCACCCGGAGGAAACCCACACAGACACAGAGAGAACACACACACTCCTCACAGACAGTCACCTGGAGGAAACCCACACAGACACAGAGAGAACACACCACACTCCTCACAGACAGTCACCCGGAGGAAACCCACGCAGACACAGAGAGAACACACACACTCCTCACAGACAGTCACCTGGAGGAAACCCACACAGACACAGAGAGAACACACCACACTCCTCACAGACAGTCACCCGGAGGAAACCCACACAGACACAGAGAGAACACACCACACTCCTCACAGACAGTCACCCGGAGGAAACCCACACAGACACAGAGAGAACACACCACACTCCTCACAGACAGTCACCCGGAGGAAACCCACACAGACACAGGGAGAACACACCACACTCCTCACAGACAGTCACCCGGAGGAAACCCACACAGACACAGAGAGAACACACACACTCCTCACAGACAGTCACCCGGAGGAAACCCACACAGACACAGAGAGAACACACCACACTCCTCACAGACAGTCACCTGGAGGAAACCCACACAGACACAGAGAGAACACACCACACTCCTCACAGACAGTTACCCGGAGGAAACCTACGCAGACACTGTTATTTATTTTGCTCAGCATACTGTTGTTATACTTAACCTCCGTACTTAGATGTTTCTCTGTGCTGCTTGTGATGTCCATTACATTGTGTTTTAGTGCTCTTTCCCCTGTCTATCAACTCCATGAACCTTATTGTGTCTCACTGTCTGAGTACATTACATAAGTCATATCTCTCATGCATTCTCTCTCCATCTCCATCCCTCTCTGTGTCTGCCTAGGGTGAAACAAAGTAGAAAGGATGAACGAAAGAGAAAGAAACTAAGCGATAATGTTGGAAAAGGAAAGGTTAGGAAAGGGGAACATGAGTAGAAAGTGTACACTGCTCTTGCCCCTGGCTGTGTGAGATAGATTGTTCTATTAGTGTTAAACTAAGAATTACAAAGCTCCTTCATTTTGTCTCATCACCGTAGTCAGAGTTGCAGAATGGAGAAAAATGTCCCGTAACGTGGGCGCAGAGAAATGCAGTTTTCTTTCTTCTCACACATCTACAGTCTTTGTGTTAAAAGGGAGGATGATGCAATGTGGTGAAAGAAGTACAGTAGCAGAATGTATTTTAGTGTCCAAGCTACTGAATCTGATTATAGCCTCTAAGAGAACACGGCTGATCTCTGCTCAAAGATACAGATACGAACAGTGTTGAGACCACCTTTCTTTTTTTTTTTTTTTTTTTTTTTACCCATTTATTCATAGAAATTTTGATTATTACAAAAATACAAAAGTTGAAACCAAACATGTCTTCCAATGAAAAAATAAGAATATATCCTACACAGTAATTTGAACCAGATCGAATGAAAAATAACAAATAACAACCCCTCTCCCCAAATTCCCTTAGAAACGTGCGTGTAGTTAAGCCATTGATCTCCTAACCAATCTTCCACACAAAACAATATACATACTGACATACAGATATATGCACACATGCTTCCAAATAACGAATATATAATGACAAAAATCCAATATGTGAATTGAGTATACACAATAGATACAAATAAAATATTATCAAAATGAAAACAATATGCACACATCCCACAGGACATACAGACAGAAGACACTCACACACAAAATAACAATGTTAGGTAATAGTAATAATAATGAATAAATGCAAATACCGGCAATCTTGGAAATATAAAAATATGCATAAATGTTAGTAAATGAGGGATGCGTTCCAATGATTGCGTGATAAAAAATGTGGAAACAAAAACAAAAACGAAAAATAAATTAATAATAATAATAAAAAATAAATAAAGGTAAAAAAACAACCAAGGAATAACAAAATAATAATAAATAAATAATAAACAAAATGATTAAATAAGGCAATTAACCTCTCTTGTCTTACTCTGGTGCTATATTGCACCCCCTCAACATAATTAATGACAGGTAGCCAAGTTTTTTTAAATTGCTGTAGGGAACCTAATCTGTAAGAACGGAGCCTTTCTAATCTAATGTTGTTTAGGATCTCCTGGAGCCAACGGTTATGAGTAGGAGGGGAAGGGAGCCTCCACTTTAGGAGAACTTCCCGCCTAGCAAGCAAAGTGCCAAAAGCAATCACCCGTTGCTTCTCTGATGGAGTGTGAGGGTCGAGAGGGATCCCAAACAAAGCTGTAATAGGGTTGGGATCTAACGAAAGCTTAAGTGCAAGGCTAAGTGATCTAAAAACCTCCAACCAGAAATGAGTCAACCTATGGCAAGACCAAAACATATGACCATGATCAGCTGGTGATTGTCCGCATCTGGCACAGGCATCAGATCTACCCGAAAACATTCTCGACAATCTAGCATTAGTAAGATGAAGCCTATGTAGCACTTTAAACTGTATTAGACTATGTCTAGCACAAATAGAGGACGTATGTACCCTGCCTAGAATGAGAGCCCACTGCAGATCAGAGATGGATATTGCCAGATCACGCTCCCAGGTGAGTTTGAGGTTATTAGTAGGGTCCATATCTGAAGAACAGACAATGGTGTAAATGGTAGAAATTAACTTACCCTGAGATGGGTTAAGAGCCAGTACTTTATCTATTTTTGTTTCGGGTGGACGGTTGGGGAAGTAGGGAAATAGTCGGGATACGAAGTGCCTAATTTGAAAAAAACGAAATAGGTGAGTGCTGGGTAGATCAAACTTCTCCCTCAATGCTGTAAAGGACAAAAAAACTCCATCAGCATATAAATCGGCCACAGTCGTAATACCTTTCTCTGCCCATACACGAAAAACAAAGTCAGTCATAGAAGGGAGAAATTGAGGATTATGAAGAATAGGAGTGTAAATTGCATTACTGCGTAGGCCATAGCACTTCCTAAACTGAAACCAAATCTTAATGGAGTCTCGGACAACTGGGTTAGCTGGAAACCATTTAGCAGAGACAGGGAGCTGGGAACAAATTATGGAGCTAAGACAATATTGGGATGAGGACAGCTCTAGCTTTGTCCACAGTGGACAGTCAGAGGAGGAAGTGTCCTTATTCCAGTAAATTAATTTGTGAATATTACAAGCCCAGTAATAATGACGGAAATTAGGTAAAGCCAGACCCCCATCAGACTTCCGAAGCTGAAGCGATGCCCTTTTTAAACGCGCAGGTTTATTACACCAAATGAAGGGGGTTAATGCACTATCAAGTTTATTAAAGAATGCTTTGTTAATTATAATAGGAATATGTTGAAATAAGTATAAGAATTTAGGTAGCACATTCATTTTAATTAGATTAATACGGCCAATAAGTGATAATGGTAATGCTGACCATCTATCCAGATCAGATAGGGTTTTATCAAGCAGATGGATAAAATTTTCTCCCAATAAATCCTTAAATGACTGTGTTAATGTAATGCCCAAATATCTGAATTTCCCATGAGCAACTCTGAAAGGGAAGGAGGATACAGGAAGCGACTGGGCGGCTGAATTGACCAAGAAGATTTCACTTTTCTGAAGATTCACTTTATAACCAGAGATATTGCTGAATTGCTGAAAAATGTCCAATATCGAGGAGAGAGAAGAACTAGGATTAGAAACGTATATGAGAAGATCATCTGCGTATAAGGAAAGTTTGTGAACAGAGTTGAAACGTGAAATTCCTTCAAAGTCCTGATGTTCACGCAACCATATGGCCAAGGGTTCCAAAGCCAAATTGAACAACAAGGGTGAGAGAGGGCATCCCTGTCGTGTGCCCCGCCGGAGAGGGAAGGAAGGTGAGATGATACCATTTGTGAGAACCGAAGCAGATGGAGCTGCATATAGGAGATGGATCCAAGAGATAAATCTAGGGCAGAAGCCAAACTTTCCCAAAATAAAAAACAAATAGTTCCATTCCACTCTATCAAAGGCCTTTTCAGCATCAAGAGAGATGATAACCTCCGGGGAATCTGAAGGATGAGAATATAAAATATTAGCTAGCCTTCTAGTATTAAAGAATGAATGTCTACCCTGCATAAAACCAGTTTGGTCCTGAGCTATCAAATCTGGTAGAACCCGTTGTAGGCGAAGGGCAAGAACCTTAGCCAGAATCTTAAAGTCCACATTTAGAAGCGATATTGGTCTGTAACTCTCGCAGAGGGTGGGATCTTTGTCCTTTTTGAGTAGAAGTGAGATATTGGCATTAAACATGGACGTAGGTAGAAGACCACTACGAAATGAGTCGTTATATACTCTGGCCAAAACTGGAGCAAGAAAAGAAGAAAATTCTTTATAAAATTCTGTTGTAAAACCATCAGGGCCAGGAGATTTACCAGAGTTCAAGGACTTTATAGCTTGTTGTATTTCACAAACAGTAATGGGGGAGCCCATTTCGTTAAGCTGGGGTGGCAACACCTGAGGGAATGGCAATGAATTAAAGATGGAAAGATCCTTCTGAGTAAAAGATCGAGACTCTGAGGTGTAAAGGTTAGAATAATATTCTGCAAATATTTTATTGACTAACTCAGGGTCAGTAACCACATCACCGGAGGGGGATCTCATTCTAGGAATTAATCTGGAAGCCCCATAGGATCGAGCCTGGCGGGCGAGAAATTTCCCAGCTTTATCGCCCTGTTCATAGGAGAGTAGTCTAGCCTGTCTTAACTGTATTTCTACTTTATGCGTCATTAAGACCTCATATTCTGAATGAAGTTGAAGACGGCGTTTATAAAGCAAAGGAGACACATCTTTTGCATAGTTAACCTCGACTTTTTGCAACTCCTCCAGAATTTCAGACAATCTCAGCCTCTCAGTCCTCCTTAAATATGAAACAAATGAAATTATTTGACCACGAATGTATGCTTTGAAAGCCTCCCAGAGAGAATGGGTGTTCACTTCCGGGGAGTCGTTACATGCAAAATAAAATTCTATTTTGGAGATAATAAACTTTTTGAAGTCGTTATCTGATAACATGTGTGAGCTGAATGTCCAGTGCCTTTGGCCGGGTCTATTAATGGGAAAACTCAAGTCAATGTATGTGGGAGCATGGTCAGATATTATAATCGGGTGATAGGAGGATGAGGAGACATGTGAAATCAATTTATTATCCAACAGAAAGAAATCAATCCTGGAGACCACCTTTCAATTATTTAATTTTCAGTGATTAGCAGCAAGTAATTTCTCAAAGTAAGAATCAAGAACTAAGCTAGTTTTTACTATTCATTAATTATCTGTAAGCGCTTATCCAGTTCAGGGTCGCGGTGGGTCCAGAGTCTACCTGGAATCATTGGGCGATCACCAGGGGAATACACCCTGGAGGGGGCGCCAGTCCTTCACAGGGCAACACACAAACTCACACATTCACTCACACCTACGGACACTTTTGAGTAGCCAATCCACCTACCAACATGTGTTTTTGGACTGTGGGAGTAAACCGGAGCACCCAGAGGAAACCCACATAGACACAGGGAGAACACACCACAATCCTCACAGGCAGTCACCCGGAGGAAACCCACGCAGACACAGAGAGAACACACCGCACTCCTCACAGACAGTCACCCGGAGGAAACCCACGCAGACACCGAGAGAACACACCGCACTCCTCACAGACAGTCACCCGGAGGAAACCCACGCAGACACAGGGAGAACACACCACACTCCTCACAGACAGTCACCCAGAGGAAACCCACGCAGACACAGGGAGAACACACCACACTCCTCACAGATAGTCACCTGGAGGAAACCCACGCAGACACAGGGAGAACACACCACACTCCTCACAGACAGTCACCCGGAGGAAACCCACGCAGACACAGGGAGAACACACCACACTCCTTACAGACAGTCACCCGGAGGAAACCCACGCAGACACAGGGAGAACACACCACACTCCTCACAGACAGTCACCCGGAGGAAACCCACGCAGACACAGGGAGAACACACCACACTCCTCACAGACAGTCACCCGGAGCGGGAATCGAACCCACAACCTCCTGGACCCTGGAGCTGTATGACTGCGACACTACCTGCTGCACCACCTAGTTTTTACTATTGAAAAGCAATATTAGAAATAACATAAATGAGTTGTGTGTTTTGCTGTCTGGTTTCTGCATGCTGCACTGAAGACCCTGCATGATTAAGCAGTTCGCTTCAGACAGCTTATGAGCCCGTCTAGCACATCAAGTGGCTCATCTTCGGATTAAGTGGCTCATCTGCATCCGTTATGCCTTGTTATCAATCAAGTGGGAGTGAATTAATGAAGGGCTTGATGAGTGGAGTGCTTTCATTTATTTTTCTGTCGGAGCTCTGAATGAATACGTATAGTTTTTAATGCCTCATATATCTCTCTCTCTCAGTCTTCCAGTTCCTCTCAGGAGCGTCTACACCAGCTGCCCTTTCAGCCCACCATGGATGAGCTACATTTCCTGTCCAAACACTTTGGCAGCACAGAGAGTATCACGGATGATGACGGAGGGCGCTGCTCTCCACATGTACGCCCCCGCTCACGTAGCCTTAGGTGCGGATGCAGTATGTTTATGTACTTTTTGGGACAGGGGTGTAGGATATCTGTATTAGCTCTGTGTTTTCGTTGATCAATCTCCCCTTTCTTGCGTTGCAGTCCGGGCCGTTCTCCATCCTGCTATGACAACGAGATAGTGATGATGAACCATGTGTACAAAGAGCGCTTCCCAAAGGTAAGAAACACTGTAGTTGGACACGTGCACCCATTATTATCAGTATGTATAATATAAATACCTTTCCATCAGTGTTAATGTTAAATATGTATTCATGCCCATCAGGCCACTGCTCAGATGGAGGGGAGGTTGGCAGAGTTCATTCATTCCTACAATCCAGAGAGCGTGCTGCCACTGGCAGATGGGGTCCTAAGCTTCATTCATCACCAAATAATAGAACTGTCCCGGGACTGCCTGACCAAATCACAAGAGGGCCTCATTACCACGGTCTATTTCTATGAGCTTCAGGAGAATCTGGAGAAGTTGTTAAATGATGTAAGTGTGTGTGGACTACGTATGAGGAACCGCTGCGCTGATGTTGTGTACATTGTCTCCCAGCTCATTAATCAGCTTATCTTCTCTTCTTGGCAACCTTACGGTCATTGTAAGGAGCTATGGGTGATGATCTGATTACAGGAGTTGTAGTGCAGGATCATCTGGTAATCTGATTATGTGGGTTAGAGTGGGGGAATATATCCATCTTGGACTTCTTCTCTTCCTCTCTCTGTTAAACAAACAAAAAAGTTTGTTTTCTCTCTCTCTCTCTTTCTGTCTCTCTTTCTCTCTCTCTGTCTCTCTCTCTCCCTCTCTCTCTCTCTATCTCTCTCTGTCTCTCTCTCTCTCTCTCTCTCTCTCTCTCTCTCTCTCTCTTCTCGTTGTATCTCTGTGTTGGTGCTCTCTCTCCTAGACCCTTATGCTGTTTCTTACTATTCATGTTCTCATCCCCTCCCCTCCTTCAGCTTCTCTCTCTTTTTATTCATTTGCCGAAGATGTAAGCAATACGTCATCTGTTTTTAATTTGTTTTACTTTGCCTTACTTTCTCTCTCAGGCATACGAGCGGTCAGAGAGTTCAGAGCTAACCTTTGTCACAGAGCTGGTGAAGAAGCTCCTCATCATCATCTCACGCCCCGCACGTCTCTTAGAGTGTCTGGTGAGACTCTTGTTTTTCCTTCTTTTATCCCCCCCCCCCCCCCCCCGATCGTGCCATTGCCACAGCAGAAAGCTAAATCCTGTTACACCACAAACTTCATTTTCTCTCCTGTTCCAAACTTGTGAACAGCAGCTTTATGTACTTAGGTTGCTGTGTAAAAACCGCCACTGAGCCACTAGAGAAAGGAAGAGACAAACGGAGGGAACCAGACTGTGATTACATTTGCATTTATATTGAAAGTCTTATTTGCCTTGTGAGCGTGTTAACAGCTATCAGCTGCCCCCCTTGAAGCAGCACAGTCCTCTATGAGTCATGTTGGCGGTCGGGAACGGCGGGGCATGGTTTATAATTTTAAGCGCCTCTGTCCAACTATGGCATTAAGCCAAATGGGAAATCCATAATCCGCATTTGCAAATCGATGTTCCCCATACGCGCACTTACGCCTGTTGAAAACAAATTAGAATTAAAGTTGCGCTATCAAACATATCAAAACTCTTAGTAGTTCTCCAGTCTGGGCAGTAACTTGCAGCCTGTAGATCTCAGAGAGATGTGTGTTCATACATAACTGTCCTCCTCTCGTTTTAGGAGTTCAACCCAGAGGAGTTTTACCACTTGCTGGAGGCAGCGGAGGACCATGCCAAAGAGGGACACTTAATGAAAACAGACATTCCACGCTACATCATCAGCCAGCTTGGCTTGACCAAAGATCCTCTGGAGGGTGAGAGAGATATATTTAAAGAGAGAGAGAGAGAGAGAACAGAGGTGGAGATGGAGAAATCTGGTCTTTCAAGGAGGGGAAGCTCAATTTCGGCCTACATCATAAAATGTGTGGGTTTATTTATACGTAAATTCTACCCTCCGTTCCTTTTTAAGTAAATGGTCTGTGCCCCTGTCGTACCAACAAGGCGTCTTTTCCAGGGACTTGACTAGTGTCCTCTCAATGGCCAGCAGAGCTAGGCTGCTTAAACGGCCTTGGCCCATGTGAAGTGTGTCCGCCTGTGCTCCCACGGATCTTTACACCAAAGGATCGCTGATTCGCTCATTTCGCTGTCAATCAAAAAGGGATTCAGCCTCAGACAGATCATCCAATCATCATGCAGAAGCTGAGCGTCCGGGCCAGCCGAGGCCAGCCCACTGCCCCATAGACCCCCAGAGACGCTGAGCGTCCGATGGGCGGGACAAAGCCCAGCATTTATCCAGTGACTCGTCTCGTTTCGCTGCTTCGTTATTGAGCTCTGTGGACACTCAGCGTCCTCACTGTTTAAAGCACTGTGAAGCTGCAGGAATGATTGAGAGGAAAGCTGCGTCTTTACCAGTGATAAAAAACTGATTCTGAACAAAAGTTGAGTGCGTTGTAGTGCATATTTATTCAATGATATGTACACACCACAGTATATATTTGATCACTTATTTTTTTACATTTTAGGGGAAGCTGAGCTTCCCTTGTAGTCTTAAAGCAATCGCCTCTGCTTTCTAGGTATCAGCACTGGCCCTTGTTCTGGCAAGCGTCTGAGCTCAGAGGGAGTTTGGACTCTAACGTATTTGAACTAGCTAGGATACACATTCTGTCTGAACACTAAGCACTTTTGTGAGTCGCTCTGGATAAGAGCGTCTGCTAAATGCTTTAAATCTAACAGCTGGCCTATGTTCTTGTAGAAATGGTCAACCTGGACAGCTATGACAGCGAAGGTCCTCTTACACCTGAGACTGATGACTCTACAGAGGTAAGAACACAGACAGCGTGCATTGAGGCTGTATCAAAGATTTCAGTACCTCGAAAGCCAGGTATCTAGGTGCATCCGTTCGGAGTAAAGATGTTTTCTGTACCATGCCTGAAACTGAGTTTCATATCTGAGTACATATTGAGATATGCACAGTATATGAATATTTATGTAGTTTCTGTATGTCTGTTTATCTCAGGGTGACTATTTTGTGGCCTGACGGGTCTTGAATGATTGTTTGAAATTCTATTTACTCTGTATTCATTTATTTTAAAGAAATAGGAAAGAAATTTTCACAGCAGCATTAAGTGCATTTTTGTAGCTGCTTGTTTGAATGTTAGTGGTTCTTTGGTGAAAAGAAGTGTGTGACTTCTTTAGCAAAACGTTTGAGATTAAAACGTGAATACTTTGTATTTAAAGGTCTTTTAGGCTTGAAATCTGTAACATATTATACATATAAATACAGTAGGTCAATTAGGGCAGCACGGTGGCGCAGCAGGTAGTGTCGCAGTCACGCTCCGGGTGACTGTCTGTGAGAAATGTGGTGTGTTCTCCCTGTGTCTGCGTGGGTTTCCTCCGGGTGACTGTCTGTGAGAAGTGTGGTGTGTTCTCCCTGTGTCTGCGTGGGTTTCCTCCGGGTGACTGTCTGTGAGGAGTGTGGTGTAATATCACCCACACAGAGAGAACACACCACACTCCTCACAGACAGTCACCCGGAGGAAACCCACGCAGACACAGGGAGAACACACCACACTCCTCACAGACAGTCACCCTGAGGAAACCCACGCAGACACAGGGAGAACACACCACACTCCTCACAGATAGTCACCCGGAGGAAACCCACGCAGACACAGGGAGAACACACCACACTCCTCACAGATAGTCACCCGGAGGAAACCCACGCAGACACAGAGAGAACGCACCACACAGATAGTCACCCGGAGGAAACCCACGCAGACACAGGGAGAACACACCACGCTCCTCACAGACAGTCACCCGGAGGAAACCCACGCAGACACAGGGAGAACACACCATACTCCTCACAGACAGTCACCCGGAGGAAACCCACACAGACACAGGGAGAACACACCACACTCCTCACAGACAGTCACCCGGAGCGGGAATCCCTGGAGCTGTGTGACTGTGACACTACCTGCTGCACCACCTTGCCGCCCTATTCAGAAAGTGTGCAGGATTAAGCATTTACAGTTGGCCTGACTAGAATTGTCTCCTTATTTTAGGGAAAGATGAGGGCCATGAAGCCGCCCGGAGAAGCAGACTTCCAGACCATCAAACTGATCAGCAATGGCGCATACGGGTGAGAAACTAAAGGCTGTTATTTTACAACATAAATTTAAATTTGACAACTTGGTGTGAAATGGACAGCATATGGGTTCCCTATTAAACCACGTGTTTAAAAGTGTTTGTAATGTTTACATATCGTGTAATTCTTTATTTCAGTGTCATCCAAATATATATTTTAATGTGATCCAATTAAGTGAAAAGAAACAAAGAAAATATTTGTTGTGAAAAGTGAAAAACAACCTAAAGTGAAGAGTGAAAATGGATGTTTATTTGTATTCAGAGCTGTATATCTGGTGCGCCACCTGGAGACACGTCAGCGGTTTGCTATGAAGAAGATCAACAAACAGAACCTCATACTGAGAAACCAGATCCAACAAGCATTTGTGGAGAGAGACATCCTCACATTTGCAGAAAACCCTTTTGTGGTCAGCATGTTCTGCTCCTTCGAGACCCGCCGACACCTCTGCATGGTCATGGAATATGTGGAGGGTATGATACGCAAACATACACACGCACAAACACACACACTGTTTACAGCTTAAAAATTCCATGGGGCATGGAGTACAGAGTCACATGAAGTATGAGAAGTAGGCCGCTATTTTTTTTAATTGTACAGACTTCAAGTTATTGCTGTTTCTGACTAAGCATTATTTTTCTAATTTCTCATTCTCACCATAAAGTCAGTAATATTGGAAGGAGGGGTGGGCGATATGGCCCTAAAATAATATCACCGTATTTTAAGGTATTTTCATGTGACGAAACAATGAAAAATACTTTTATTAATTCCAAGAACACACTACTGCAACAAAATATGTTATATTGATATTAATGATATTAAATATAAGTAATATATATATTAAGTATTAAATAGTTTTATTTATTGAAAAGTTTTAGTTTATTACAAATATAATTTCAGTCATTCAGAGCCACTTTCCACCGTAATTCACTGTGCCAAAGCAACTCACGTAAAATACTTATGCCATTCATTCATTATCTGTAAGTTCTTCTCCAGTTCAGGGTCGCAGTGGGTCCAGAGCCTACCTGGAATCATTGGGCGCAAGGCGGGAACACACCCTGGAGGGCGCGCCAGTCCTTCACAGGGCAACACACACTCACACATTCACTCACACCTACGGACACTTTTGCGATCCAGTCAAATAACCCAGTCGAACATTAGCGCTTTAGCTCTTCTTCTATATGTATTCACTAAGCTGTGATGTATTGTTTGTGTGATAGTTACAGAGCAGCTCCTTAAGGTCTGTAGCAGATTCAGTCTTATGTTTTTGTGGCTTAAGAAAAGATAAAGCTTTCAAAAGCTACAGTTTTGCAATTAAACTTTCTTTGCTTTGCCTTTAGTGTGTTTATGTCTGTCCACGCAGACTTCTCCTAGTTTTAAAAGAGATTTAGTATTTTAAACAGATGTACTGCAGTCCCCATTTAGAATTTTATGCTACTGCAGAAGACAATAGAAAAGCTATTGAAGTGCACCTGCTAACCCCAACTTCTCGCCTCGGCCTCCTTTTCTTTTGAGGCGCCTCCGACAGAGTTTGAGGAGGTGGAAATAATGATAGCCCTCATTCTGTGAAAGTCTAAAAAGACAATGGATAGTCATAAATTGGGTGCCAGTGTATTATTTGCAAATACGGTTTTATGAATGTGGTACAGCGAGTGGCTGAAAGGCTGGTTTTTAAGAATTGAAAAGCTTAAAAACTTAAAGGCTAAGCACCACTTAATGGACCTCCATGAATATTCCACATTATTGTAGTTACTGACAGATATAAGTATGAATTAAAATGAAAATAGCAGCTTAATTTGCTTTAAAACTGACAATTTTATTAAATTGACGGAAAAACCCGAGCTCGCTACGGAAATTCTTGAACGCAGCCGTGACGTCACTGGTGGACAACAGCTGAACAACGCCGCAGTAAAACACCGTTATGACTGACTGTTATGACAGTATCTAGCTAAATAACCAACACTATTCATGACAATAGCCTAGCGATAAGCTAAACTCAAATGTAGAGGTACCGTTATTCTTGTAAATGTGATCGAAGTCGAACTCGAATTCATCCGACACTATAAACCTCCGTAATGCAGCTACGTAGCCGAGTATAATCTGAGACACCGAGTTTAGCGAGTCAAGCTAACGTTAACTAACACCAACTAAAACAGGCGAAGTGAGTGTCCTTACCCTGTTTACCTCCATGTTACAGAGGCTCTTGAACACCTTTCGTTGGTGTCCTTACATGCCCATATTGTTGGAAAAGCGCCAGTGAAATGAGCTACAGATAACGGAGTGAGCGGATGGTCCTTTCCAAAGTGCCCGTTTAAAGTGGACAAATTTAGTCCATTTTCTGGATATTTTGGGATCTTTGGGCCATTTGTTCACAGATGTCCCACTGTACATTGAATGATTGCAGCCAAAAACAACACACCTTTTCGTCATTTTGCATTAAATTAAGTGCAGCTTCTAGAGTTGTTGTCCACCATCTACGTCACAGGCAAGACGCCTATTAGAGTTTCCCAACACCGTTGTGGGGGGGAGGGGGGATTGGGGGGGTGGGCAACGGTCTTTTAAACCTTATTCCTTGAATTAGTAAGAAATAACATGTTTTCTGACGATCAATAAACACAAGTTAGGAACTCAAACTCCACTGTATTTATTTGTTTGACACTTTCATAGAGCTGCTGCTTAGCCTTTGCTAACCTTATGTTGCAAGGTTTTCATCGTATTACTATAAAAAGCTTTTATACAAAGACATACACACACAAAAATAATCCACAGCTGTCTTCCTGAGGATACAATAATATCATTATTTAATCCAAAAAGTGCCATTAAAATAATCCTTTACCCGTAAATGTTTATGTTGCCAATTAGAAATGGTCAATGTTTGTGGGACTTGGAGTGTGCTTTTGTTTGTAATGTAATGTTTAATATTTTGCTAACAGCATTTCTATTTTATGAAATGTAAATCACAAGCAGACTCAACTAATTCTAAGTACTTGTTTGTGGACCGTTAGGAGGAGACTGTGCCACGTTGCTGAAACACATTGGAGCGTTGCCTGTGGAGATGGCTCGCATGTACTTTGCGGAGACTGTTCTCGCTCTGGAATACATACACAACTATGGAGTGGTGCATCGGGATCTCAAACCTGACAAGTAAGAGAAATTCATGTCCAGGAGTGTTTATCCTAGGGTGATCGTTGTCATTTAAAGACCTTTAATGGTTTTTGTTTTTTTTTCCAGTTTAATTGTATATAATATCTGTAATTGATGAGATTGATGACAGTGCTGCAACGGTGGTTCTGAGACTATAGACAGCGAGTTTAGAAACAAGGAGGTGGTTATAATGTTATGGTTGATCTGTGGCTACAGTGGTTATTACACAACAGATTTTTACATTTCTGGAGCAAAAACTGACTGACCCAGTGAAGCTGAAACTGTGGCAATTACATAATTTACATGTTTCATCCTACTGTGACAGCTGACGTTTGGCTTCAGAAGGTCTGTAATATCCGTGATGGCTTGTCATTCGTTTGCAGTAAAGGTTAATTGGTTTTTAATCCCCATTGCCACTTATTCTGATTGCACAGTGACAAACAAAAATCCCAAAACACACCACTACCACAGATACATGTTGTAGACCAATGTGAAATGGATTACGTAAACTCTCAGAGACAGAGCCTGCTCAACTCCAAACAGGGCACAGTCTATAACCGTGATTAAATGAAAAGGGAAAGTGATTCAAAACTTTTAATCTCTCTCTGTCTGTCTCCCACTTTCCCCCTTTTTAATTTATACCTTTCACTACATCCACACTTTGTACTACTTTCTCTCTCTTCACACCTTTGTTCTCTCTCTCACTCTTTTCCCAATAGTCTTTTGATAACATCTATGGGCCACATTAAGCTGACAGATTTTGGGTTGTCTAAGATGGGTCTGATGAGTCTTACTACAAACTTGTACGAGGGCCACATTGAGAAGGACACCAGAGAGTTTCTTGACAAACAGGTACAAACACACACTTGCTGCACAAGAACTACTCGTGCAGGGCTTGGTCATGAGATGCTTTGACCATCTCATGACCACTGACTATTATTGTGCCTATCACTAGGGTAAATTGCAGAAACTCAGCATGTGACCTTTCCCCTCAGGTGTGTGGCACCCCTGAATACATTGCCCCAGAGGTCATTTTGAGACAGGGATATGGTAAACCTGTGGACTGGTGGGCAATGGGCATCATCCTTTATGAGTTCCTAGTGGGCTGTGTACCTTTCTTTGGCGACACGCCTGAGGAGCTGTTTGGACAAGTGATTTCTGGTGAGCAACTGATTCACTCCATTGTAAAAATTAGCTTAATTCATCAGAATCTCTGTGTTGAGAATCATTTGAAGACTATTGAGTATTAAAAGAACTGTTTAATGTGTTTTCTGAAGGAATAGCATTACAGCCGCACATGTTTATTGAATATAACCTTTGTGTGTGTAGATGACATTGTTTGGCCAGAAGGTGATGAAGCGCTCCCTGCCGATGCTCAGCACCTCATCTCTGCTCTATTGCAAACCAATCCACTTATCAGACTGGGTACAGGTATGCAGTGCTACGTTATACTAAGGTTATTAAAACTAATCTAAACCCTGAAAAGTACTACAAAATAATAAAAAAAATAGTTGCCTCTGGTGCAGCAGGTAGGTGTCGCAGTCACACAGCTCCAGGGACCTGGAGGTTGTGGATTCGATTCCCGCTCCAGGTGACTGACTGTGAGGAGTGTGGTGTGTTCTCCCTGTGTCTGCGTGGGTTTCCTCCGGGTGACTGTCTGTGAGGAGTTTGGTGTGTTCTCCCTGTGTCTGCGTGGGTTTCCTCCGGGTGACTGTCTGTGAGGAATTTGGTGTGTTCTCTCTGTGTCTGCGTGGGTTTCCTCCCACAGTCCAAAACCACACGTTGGTAGGTGGATTGGCGACTCAAAAGTGACCGTAGGTGTGAGTGTGTGAGTGTGTGTTGCCCTGTGAAGGACTGGCGCCCCCTCCAGGGTGTAGTCCCACCTTGCGCTCAATGATTCCAGGTAGGCTCTGGACCCACTGCGACTCTGAATTGGAAAAGCGGTTGCAGAAAATGAATGAATGAGTTACCTCTGGTTCTTTGACAGTCTAAGTGCCTGTTCTGGTGTTCTGGGGCAGTTAGAGACAGCAGTTGGGAGAGACGGTTGAATACGATGCAAGGGGTTCAGGGGTTTTCCTCTGTGCATGCTAGAGCCAACCAGAACACCCTCAACCAGAATCAGAATCCAATTGTAACACTGGCTTTAGGCATAGTTGGGGTTAATGTTTTCCCTGAAAAGCAACTCTGAGTTCTGTTTGTGATTGCGATTTTGTGTGTGTGTGTGTGTGTGTGTGTGTGGGTCAGGAGGTGCATTTGAAGTGAAGCAACATCCCTTCTTTTCTGAACTGGACTGGAACAGCTTGCTGAGGCAGAAAGCTGAGTTCATACCTCACCTGGAGTCAGAGGAGGACACCAGCTATTTTGACAGTGAGTGTGTGTGTGTGTGAGAGAGTGAGAGAAAGTGTGATGGTGTATAAGAGAAGGTGTGAGTGTGTGTCCATGTTCTAACTTCAGTCTGTCTGTTTTTAGCACGTTCAGAACGCTACCATCATGTTCATTCTTTTGACGAAGATGACACTAATGATGATGAGCCAGTAGAGATTCATCGCTTCTCCTCCTGCTCACCTCGGTTCAGCAAGGTTCCTACTCTGTCTTCTCTTTCTCTCTCTCTCTGCGTGCGCCTCACATTTAAAGCCCAATTTATACTTCCGTGTTGAACCTGTGGCTTAGGGAACGCACCGACACAGAGCCTGACGTGCACCACTCCAGAAATGTAACTGTGCGTCACATCAATATAGATCACAACGACTGTGATTTGTCAGAAGTCAGACGGACATTGTTTGTGGAATTACAGGAACATTAACTCCTCTTATACACTATAGAGACCACAGACAGCAGCAAATCCATAGCGAATGATTTCCTTAGACATGGTGTGGGCATTAGGGATGAATAAAAATGTTGAACAAAGGAAATATACGGACGTCTACAGGAAAAAAATAACAGAGGGAGACGCAGGCCCATGCACGAATAACATGCCATTTATGTATTTGTTTATTTAAAGGCACCTCATGTAAACTATACTCTGTCTTAAACAATGAAACCAATACCTAAATAGCACACTTTAAACATTTATAATTCTACTACAATATTTTTTAAATTAATATTATTAAAAATTTGTAATAATATTATTAATAATTGGGCGGCACGGTGGTGCAGCAGGTAGGTGTCGCAGTCATACAGCTCCAGGGGCCTGGAGGAGTGTGGGTTCGATTCCCGCTCCGGGTGACTGTCTGTGAGGAGTGTGGTGTGTTCTCTCTGTGTCTGCGTGGGTTTCCTCCGGGTGACTGTCTGTGAGGAGTGTGGTGTGTTCTCTCTGTGTCTGCGTGGGTTTCCTCCGGGTGACTGTGTGAGGAGTGTGGTGTGTTCTCTCTGTGTCTGCGTGGGTTTCCTCCGGGTGACTGTGTGAGGAGTTGGTGTGTTCTCTCTGTGTCTGCGTGGGTTTCCTCCGGGTGACTGTGTGTGAGGAGTTGGTGTGTTCTCTCTGTGTCTGCGTGGGTTTCCTCCGGGTGACTGTGTGTGAGGAGTTGGTGTGTTCTCTCTGTGTCTGCGTGGGTTTCCTCCGGGTGACTGTCTGTGAGGAGTGTGGTGTGTTCTCCCTGTGTCTGCGTGGGTTTCCTCCGGGTGACTGTCTGTGAGGAGTGTGGTGTGTTCTCCCTGTGTCTGCGTGGGTTTCCTACGGGTGACTGTCTGTGAGGAGTGTGGTGTGTTCTCTCTGTGTCGGTGTGGGTTTCCTCTGGGTGACTGTCTGTGAGGTGTGGTGTGTTCTCCCTGTGTCAGCGTGGGTTTCCTCCGGGTGACTGTCTGTGAGGAGTGTGGTGTGTTCTCCCTGTGTCTGCATGGGTTTCCTCCGGGTGACTGTCTGTGAGGAGTGTGGTGTGTTCTCCATGTGTCTGCATGGGTTTCCTCCGGGTGACTGTCTGTGAGGAGTGTGGTGTGTTCTCCATGTGTCTGCATGGGTTTCCTCCGGGTGACTGTCTGTGAGGAGTGTGGTGTGTTGTCCCTGTGTCTGCATGGGTTTCCTCCGGGTGACTGTCTGTGAGGAGTTGGTGTGTTGTCCCTGTGTCTGCGTGGGTTTCCTCCGGGTGCTCCGGTTTCCTCCCACAGTCCAAAAAAACACATTGGTAGGTGGATTGGCGACTCAAAAGTGTCCATAGGTGTGAGTGTGTGAGTGAATGTGTGTGTGTGAAGGACTGGCGCCCCCTCCAGGGTGTATGCCCGCATTGCGCCCAATGATCCCAGGTAGGCTCTGGACCCAGAACTGTGACCCTGAACTGGATAAGCGCTTACAGATGATGAATAAATCAATATTAATAATTCTAAGTATAATGGCATAGGACAACCGTAAGTATAAATTGGCCTTAACTGTACCTCACCTTTAATTGATTAATTGATTCTGACCTTTTCCACTCCAGGTCTGTAACTACATCAGCCTGTTGTAGGGGGGCAAATTTTGTCGAGTGGGACAGGTCTGATCTGATCTAAGGGACAGTAGATTTTAAAGGCTAATGTGTGTGTGTGTATGTCTGATCTTTAGGTGTATAGCAGTATGGAGCACTTGTCCCAGCTGGAGCACAAGCCGGTGGTGACCCGAAGAGAGCCTAAAGGTCATCGGGAGGACCGTGGGAAAAGAGAGAGTCTGGGCAGTTTCACAATGAGAGACAAAACATGGAGAACTGGCTCACCTGAGATGTGAGTTAACTACTAAAGCTGACTGATATATTCATGCAATAACCTGTACTAAGGTGTTTTATACGTAATATTTTTCTCTGGTGGTGGATAAGTTTTAGAAAAATAATTGTATAATTTATCCTCTGTTTTCTTGTTTTTATAGGAAGCGCCTCTCATGCTCTGAGTCCTCTTTCACCGAGTCTGACTCCAGTCCTCCATCTGGTGCCCGTCGCCGATTCTCAGCACTAATGGACACTCACCGCTTTGCTTCTCCGTTAGAGGGTGAAACAGAGACGCCTACACGGCAGCCGCCAGTCAAAGCCAGGGGAACCTCATTAGAGGGTGCTACCATGCCGACCAGCTCAGGCACAACAGAGTCCAGTTCCGTCGTAGCAGGGGCACTTGGGGGAGGTTTGTGAGGTTATATGTATAATATATATTTCCTATTTGCCTTGATAAGGTATGTAAAACAGTACATAACATGATATCTATATCTTGTTTTGTTTCAGATAAACTGCTGAAGCCTGCTGACGCTGCCATAGCATCTGCACCGCTCCTTGTTCCAGACCTGTTTGGGCCGAGAGCCACAAGCGACCTCGTACTCAGACGAGCACGGCATCACCAACTCTCCGCCGATGGGGAGAAACGCACTCAAACGCGGACTGGCACCAAGGTCATAAAGTCTGCATCTGCCACTGCCTTGTCCGTGATTATACCTGCAGGTGAGACATAACATATATAAGATATTGCATAGCACACTGTGACATTCTTCTTTGCTAAATATTTAACATTCGCTCTGCCGTTTACTTTTACGTTAACCAGTTGAGCCACACGGGACGTCCCCGTTGGCCAGCCCGATGTCTCCCCGCTCCATTTCCTCCAACCCGTCCTCCAGAGACTCCTCCCCCAGCCGAGACTACTCCCCTTCTGTCAGTGTCCTGCGTTCACCAATTACCATCCAGCGCTCTGGTAAACGGTATGGCTTTACCCTCCGTGCCATCCGTGTCTACATGGGAGACAGCAACATCTACAGCGTGCATCACATGGTCTGGGTAAGGGTCCTGATGCATGTTCCGGACAGTGTCAGTGTTCTCGGCCTTTTTTAGTGTGACGTTGGCCAGAGTTATTTGTTGCGTCTATTAATAAACGACATTATGGAAAGGAATAAATCATGTTGCTGTATTCCAATCACAGCATGTGGAGTGTGGTGGCCCTGCCCAGGAGGCAGGTTTATGTGCTGGCGATCTCATCACTCATGTGAATGGAGAGTCTGTCCATGGATTGGTTCATACTGAGGTGGTGGAACTCATTCTGAAGGTAAGAAACTGAAGAATTCTTTTTGACTTGCAGTGGCTGTTAGGACTGAATTATTTATCGTACTGTTATTGTTATTACAATATATACTTTTCTTCAATAAACACATCGCAGTGGGCTTCAGTAATAAAATGGTAAATCAAGTACAGTAGAACCTCTACTAACGAACCTTCCAAGATATGAACCGGGCGTTTGAATATTTTTTGCCTCCACCAACGAACCATGACTCTAGAAACGAACCCGAGCCTCCCCCGAGCCGGCGGCTGGAAATGGCCACTGACCCCAATAGGCGAGTCTCCCAGCGCGCTCAGACTTTTAAGATTAGCAAATTGTAGCTTTAGCAATTTAGCATTAGTGTAAATAGCAGACATCGAAATTCGTGCTAAGTTAAGCCGTATCTACTCTTCATATCCCCACATTCACCGCCTACTCTCCGTTATTCCACCCCACCCCCCACCTCCCGTCATACAGCCAGTGCCTGTGTTACTCCTCCAGCCAGTCGTCACGTCTTCAAGGTAGCGATGTGTAACCACTTAAAACTTTATTATTTCTTTTTTATTACTGTTACCACTGTATTTCTCTTTTATTTTTAGTAACGCTACATGTATTTTTTTACTAATTTGAGAGTGTTGTAAACATAGATCAGTGCAAAACGGGTGACTTTCGGGGTGGGGGCTGAAACACATTAATTGCTTTTCCATTATTTTAAATGGGGAAAATTGACTCGAGAAACGAACTTTTCCACTTACGAACCGGGTCACGGAACGGATCAAGTTCGTAGGTAGAGGTTCCACTGTACATTGCATGGTCATGGCACCAGCATGGACAGAATGTTGTAAACAGAGAACGTTGATGACATTATAGCAGTGATTTTCTCGTTTCAGCAGAGCATTGAAAAACTCTCTTTCACCCTGCTGTCAATTAATTTGAACATCTGCATTAAGGGCTCATGATTTACATCAAACCGCACACAGATTTACACACAGAACCTAAACAATGGTGGCTCTTTATTGTCATCACAATTGCAGTAAAAATGCTTTTTACGTTTGTTGCTCAGAGTGGTAACAAAGTAACGGTGACCACGACTCCATTCGAGAACACTTCCATAAAGATTGGACCTGCACGTAAGCTCAGCTACAAGGCCAAGATGGCCCGTCGCAACAAGAGATCCATCGCCAAGGAGGGGCAGGACAGGTGGGACATCCATATACATACACATTAGTAGTTGAAAATGTGAAGATTTATGTTGTTTTAATGTTAATGTATTTCTTCTTTCCTTCACTGCAGTAAGAAGCGGAGCTCCCTTTTCCGAAAGATCACTAAGCAGTCTAACTTACTGCACACCAGCCGCAGTCTGTCTTCTCTGAACCGCTCTCTGTCATCTGGAGACAGTCTCCCTGCTTCTCCGACTCACGGCCTGTCGGCCCGCTCCCCCACGCAGACTTACCGCTCTCCACCAGACTCTGCCTACCTCGGTTAGTTCCATTAACACAGCTCTCCATGGTACGTGATTTATGTGTGTCTACATAGCAGACTGAAGGGACATCCTCGTGAAATCGGAGGCACCGTGACTGATGAGAAAACTTGGCTTTTACTCCGACACACTTCCTTTGGACACACGTCTGCCGTGTTAACCCAGTATTGACCCATCAGTAATATTTACCTGACAGTAACATAACATTAACCTAATAGTTTCCAGCTGTTAATTTTTATTTAACATATTAACAAGGCATTAACCTAATATTAACAAAACCCTTCACTCCATCTCTCTTCAGGTACATCTTCCCAGAGCAGCTCTCCTGCATCCTCCACTCCAAATTCACCTGCTGCGTCACAGCATATGCGTCCAAGCTCTCTGCATGGTCTCTCTCCTAAACTGCATCGTCAGTACCGATCATCCCGCTGTAAGTCAGCCGGAAACATCCCCCTGTCTCCATTGGCACACACACCTTCCCCAACCACGTCCTCACCGCCCCCGATCACTGGACACTCTGTTGGCAGTTCCAACACCACACAGACCTTTCCTGCCAAGCTCCACTCCTCTCCCCCAATTACACGGCCACGGCCCAAGAGCGCAGAACCACCCCGCTCACCTCTCCTCCAGAGGGTGCAGTCGGCTGAGAAGCTGGGCCCACCCACTCCACCCTCGTTTCCGTCGGCTTCATCGCTATCAGGGTCTTTTGCATCGTCTGTCACTTGTCCAGAGAAGAAAGGAAGCCTCAATGTGGCCATGAGGAAGCACAGCCTGGATGTTGTACATGCCGAATACCGCCGGGAATCCTTCCACTGTGAGCATGCCCTGCAGAGCCTGTTAGAGATCGAAGGAGAAAACTCCCCAGTGCCGCCCACTCCTCCTGCTGCTGAATCGCCCACACACAAGATGGCGGATGTGTGCCGTGATGACACGCTCCAAATGGCAAGCAGGGCAGGGCGGCAGGGATCTCCCTCAAGTTGTGACTCATTGCTGACTGAAAAAGACAAAAAGGCTGAGGCAGTAGGATCAAAGATTAGCGGTAAAATAGAGGCAACCAAAGCAGCTGTTAGCATGAATGGTAATGCGGCCCAGACGTGTGAGCCGGCAAAGAAAGACAAAGCCACATCCAAATCCCAGGCAACACAGCCAGTTCCAAAAGCAGCAGAGAAGGAGTCAGCCTCCTCTTCGAGTAAAACAACCCCATTACTGAAACTTGAGACTGTTAGTGTAGGCTGTGATCCAAAAACACCTGAGTGGCCCTCCCCTGCCCAAAGTGCAGCAGTGCAGGCGCTAAAACATCAGGCAGTGCAGACAATCGTCGGAAAAGGGCAAGAAAGGGGAAAAGCAGGGTGGGACAAAGACACCGTGGCCGGGTCGGGAGCTGTGGAAGTGGGCAAATCTGGAAAGAGCACCCTGACCATGGATGCAGGTGGTGAAAAGGGAGGTCCAGACCTTAAAGCTAAGGGTCCAGTCACGGTGGTAGGTCCAGCCCAATCCAAGTCAAAGGAGGAGAAGCTTCAGGCTCGAAACCACAGGGATGAGAAATCTCTTCTGGAGGTTTTGGACGAGAATTCGGCTTCTCCTTCCCCATCCGCACCATCTCCTAGTCCTAGTGCAAGCAAATCACGTGCCATCTCCCCAGGTGACAGGTCGAGCTTCGTCACTCAACTCACCAGTGTGGCTAAAACAGTACTAGGCCCCATGAAGCTAGGATCTCAAGATGGTGGGAAAGGCAAAGACTCGGGACCCAAAACCGGTGATGATAAGCGTTCAGGGACACTAGGGAAGTCTGACTCATCGTCTGGGGGCCGGCGTGCGCCCACAGGGACGTGGCCTGGCCCTGGATCCTCCAAATCTGAAAAGACCTCCAAAAGCTCTTCGAAGCATTCTTGAACATTCCCGATCTTGGAGTGTCATGCAAGTATAACGGACCGGTCCTACCACACCCACCAAATCAACACGGTACATTTATCCAACAAAGAAAATTCAAGGAAAAGGTGCTTCAACACTGTTGTCGTCAAACCCGTGTACGTGTATAGATGGTGTTTTATGTAGCTGTGACACGATGTTTGTGTATAGGGCGAAGACGCTGTATGTCTATGTAGATGCATGTTAGAAATTGTGAATAAAAAAAAAACAAAGAATATGAAAAAGACAAAACTAAGCAAAGACCTAATGCTCGTGAACATCGTCCACATCCAAACGTCCACCGTATCTGTATCTGTACGGCACACAGCAAGGCGGCTGTCACCCACTGTCGGAGGCGGAACTCGTCAGTCATTTTAGTCATCTCTGTTGTAGCCAGGGAGGGGGGGGTAATGATGGATTTGGAGTTGAGCATTGACCCTTTAACACTGTCTGAAGTTGATCTTCAGCTAAGGTGACGCTAAGGTGGAAACATATACAAGAAAACTTCATCTTTGCCATTAGAACAACTTGAAACTGGTTATTCAGAAGCTTATCAGCAGGTTCTAAATGAAGGCATGCTTCGGTTATTTTACTAAACTGATAACTGAGTGGTAGACTGTGAGAGGGATTGTGTGTGTGTGTGTGTGTGTGTGTGTGTGTGTGTGTGTGTTTGTATTAAAGAGGAATTGCACTGATTTTTTTGTTTCAGAATTCTGCTAAATCCAGATAAGCCATGCACAGTGGTTTGATCTAAAATGCTTCATTAGAGAGACACTTAAACTTAGCAACTAATCTGTAAATATTCATTCATTCATTCATTCATTATCTGTAACCCTTATTCAGTTCAGGGTCGCGGTGGGTCCAGAGCCTACCTGGAATCATTGGGCGCAAGGCGGGAACACACCCTGGAGGGGGCGCCAGTCCTTCACAGGGCAACACACACACACTCACACATTCACTCACACCTACGGACACTTTTGAGTCGCCAATCCACCTACCAACGTGTGTTTTTGGACCGTGGGAGGAAACCGGAGCACCCGGAGGAAACCCACGCAGACACAGAGAGAACACACCACCCTCCTCACAGACAGTCACCCGGAGGAAACCCACGCAGACACAGGGAGAACACACCACACTCCTCACAGACAGTCACCCGGAGCGGGAATCGAACCCACAACCTCCAGACCCCTGGAGCTGTGTGACTGCGACACCTACCTGCTGCGCCACCGTGCCACCCATCTCTAAATTTAGTTTCCTTATTTTACAAAAGGACAATTGAAGCGACACGTGTGCACCTCCTCCTCTCTGAACCGATACTTTAGAGGCCAAAACCTTGTCTCAAACCATTAAAAACAATACTTCAGAGCATTAAACCAACACTCTAAAACGGTGCATTTTATAGTAAATAACGTTAAATCAATGTTTACATCTCTGTAGAATTTTACAACAACAAAAAAAAAGGTGGAATTCCTCTTTAAGAGTTTAGACTGAGCTGCGATTGGAAAATTGACTTGCACAAGAGCAGTACTGTGGAAAAGACTTCTCACGGACTACTGTCGTATCTGAATTTGCACTGGAGGCACAGAGAAAAGGGAAAGGTTAACAGTCCTCCCAATCGACAATGGCCTAACAGAAGATCTGACAGCTTAACAAAGAATATATATTATTTAAGCTGCAGGACTGGGTGAGAGTGTCTTAAAAATAATAATAAATAAAAAAGCCTCAAGGATAGAAAGCGAGTGTGAGTTTAGACGCTGTTTGTAGACTTAGTGCACATAGTGGATTAAAGAAGGGAAAGCTCTTAAGTGCACTGTACATCATCGAGGGGAAAACAATGCGTTGTTTGCGATGTGTCGCTGTTGAATGCACTGTTAATAAGAGTCAGTGAAACTTCTACATATGCAAAGTGTGATATCTCATGGTAAGAGTTGATGTGATGAATATTCTTGAGTCCTTTTGAGGGCTTTTCTTTTCAGACTTGTTACAATGTCATTTCTATTGTCTTTTTTATAGTTATACCACGTCTGTTTGTTGACATCACCTCCATCATTTAGCAAGTGGCAAACTGCATTTCATAATATTATTATTATTTTCTTTTCTAAATGATACATTGCCACTGTTTATTCGTTTACAAATTATTGTTGAGAGTCGACCAAATGTGAGTTGACATCAGGAGTGTCGTCGTGTAGTATCCCGGCACTGCACAGTTTAGTCTTTGTCCTACTCTAGCACGCTTTGATTGATCTCAGAGTCTGCTTCTCAAAGCCAAGGCTGCAGCCTAGGTAGGACAGCACTTTGCAAACTCGTCCGTAGTAGCCCACAGAGCGCATACGATTTAACAAAGCTGTGTGCTGACAACTGTGCAAGCTTAGAGCCTAACTCAAGCATCAGAAAAGGGTACATTTTTATCACAAACCCAAATCAGAGAGGTTTGCTTTTTCACCCTGATTTTTTAAAAAATTTATTCCCCCGTGTGTTAGAGCAGGAAGGATCCTAAAGGACCTTATTTTGTCACTTCCTGAAATTGATCCATTTGTAAAATGCCCCCCAATATTGCCATATTACAAACTAGAAACGTTTACTGCCAACTTTGGAATGCTAGTTAGCTAATGCTAATGCTAGGTTTTGCTTTGGCAGCGTCTGATAGAAACCTTTATGAACCATGATCTTCACTCGAGTCTGTGTCCCATTTTGGTCTGTGGTAGTGCGTTTGATGAACTCATGTCGTAGAATAGAGACTGTTGTCTGTGAACTGTCCTGTGGAGCAGATCCACTCTTGTTGCCGTCTCTGTGTCTAGATTCCGTAGGCATAGATTCCTTTGCCTGAGGCAGTTTCTCTCTAATATATAAAGGACAAAAGTCACTGTAAAAAAATGCACTTTATTTGTCCGTTTAATGGGGGGTCCAAGCACCAGAGGTTTTTCTCTGCTAATATGCATCTCTGTGAATCTCAAGCCGAATAAGGGCGGCTGAGCCATGATTTTGTGTGTGTGTGTGTCTGTGTTTACGACTTCTGAAATTGTAATTATTATTATTTTTTTTATATATTAGTTTGTTTTTTTGGCCACTTGGTTGCTTTAAACATTGGATTCACTCTTACTAAGTCTACCAGATATTACTGCAATGCTAATGTTCACCCATCCGTCTCTTCAATCAGTTTAAGTGTGAAAGAACTGACCTTATATAGTTGCAGTCACATTTGAAAAGATAAGACACTAAATTACCTTTAGTAACAGTGCCACCTGTTGGCCAAAGTGCTTGGACCCCAGTAATTGCTGCGTGCAATTATTATTATTATTTATATGTTTACCTGTTGCTGTATTTTTTTGTTATTTAATTTAATTTAATTTTTTACTTTAATGGAATGTTTTTAATTTGTAGCAGTCTGTGTACTATTGCTAAAAGCATGTTCATCAAGTCTTGGAAATTCATTCATAACACCACATTTTATCAGCGAATGTCTTTGTTTTTTACTCTGACCTTTACCTTTCTTATTTATTTTTTTGTTTATTTGTTTTCTTTCTCCTCAGGCAATGTTTGGAACCAATGCAAAAAGGCTAAAGTGCAGTAATAAAAGTAATAAAAATGGATTCAAATGATTACATTCTCATTGCTTGTCAACTGAATATTCTCTCCTTTTTATGCAAATTTAAATGTGGCATTTCCTGTGCATGGTATATTGGCCATTATTCAATTATTATATTTGCTGAAATTAACATGTTGGAAAGGATCAAATAACCAGGATTTTGTAGTGTCGGAGGGGGACAGTGGCGCAGCAGGTAGGTGTCGCAGTCACACAGCTCCAGGGGCCTGGAGGTTGTGGGTTTGATTCCCGCTCCGGGTGACTGTCTGTGAGGAGTGTGGTGTGTTCTCCCTGTGTCTGCGTGGGTTTCCTCCGGGTGACTGTCTGTGAGGAGTGTGGTGTGTTCTCCCTGTGTCTGCGTGGGTTTCCTCCGGGTGACTGTCTTAAGGAGTGTGGTGTGTTCTCCCTGTGTCTGCATGGGGTTCCTCCGGGTGACTGTCTGTGAGGAGTGTGGTGTGTTCTCCCTGTGTCTGCGTGGGTTTCCTCCGGGTGACTGTCTTAAGGAGTGTGGTGTGTTCTCCCTGTGTCTGCATGGGGTTCCTCCGGGTGACTGTCTGTGAGGAGTGTGGTGTGTTCTCCCTGTGTCTGTGTGGGTTTCCTCCGGGTGACTGTCTGTGAGGAGTGTGGTGTGTTCTCCCTGTGTCTGTGTGGGTTTCCTCCGGGTGACTGTCTGTGAGGAGTGTGGTGTGTTCTCCCTGTGTCTGCGTGGGTTTCCTCCGGGTGACTGTCTGTGAGGAGTGTGGTGTGTTCTCCCTGTGTCTGTGTGGGTTTCCTTCGGGTGACTGTCTGTGAGGAGTGTGGTGTGTTCTCCCTGTGTCTGCGTGGGTTTCCTCCGGGTGACTGTCTGTGAGGAGTGTGGTGTGTTCTCCCTGTGTCTGTGTGGGTTTCCTCCGGGTGACTGTCTGTGAGGAGTGTGGTGTGTTCTCCCTGTGTCTGCGTGGGTTTCCTCCGGGTGACTGTCTGTGAGGAGTGTGGTGTGTTCTCCCTGTGTCTGCGTGGGTTTCCTCCGGGTGACTGTCTGTGAGGAGTGTGGTGTGTTCTCCCTGTGTCTGTGTGGGTTTCCTTCGGGTGACTGTCTGTGAGGAGTGTGGTGTGTTCTCCCTGTGTCTGTGTGGGTTTCCTCCGGGTGACTGTCTGTGAGGAGTGTGGTGTGTTCTCCCTATGTCTTAAGCGCTTACAGATAATGAATGAATGAATGTGTAGTGTCACTTTAATGGCCCCTATCCAGAAGGATGCAAAGAGGATTCTTGGTGTGTACATATTGAAGAAAATAATCAGTAGAATCTTTTTTTTTTATATCTAAATGTGAGAGCTTATTCAGAGTGTAGGTTAAAGCCGTAAGTTCTTATCCCTTTTCTGTTTAATTAGAGTGGTGATAAACACAATATATACATCAATAATAATCCTATTCATTTAGTTTTTTCAGAATGAGTTTCTAACACCAGCAATATAGAAATCTAAAACTTGTTTGACCATGATTATTACTTATTAAATAAAGGCAGAATATTAGTGACACAAGGTTATTAATAAAAAACAGTAAATGAAACAGTCACTGCCGTCTTTTATATTACTTTATAATGTGTTATTACAAGTAGGGCATGACTTGAATCTCAGCCCTGGTCAATGTTAGCAGTTCACAAACTGCGTAAATAGGAAATTATTTTTATTAAAACATCCCTGAGGGCAAGGAGACGGCGGAACACTGTTGACCCACTGAGGGCAAAGTTGGAGGTCCACTAGTGCTTTGCACAGCGTTGTCTGGACGGACCACTGGTGATTAAACAGAATTTTAGACAAAGTGACACATTTTAGCACTTTTCCATTCACAGTCCAATTTACATTTTTTCCCTTCATTAGGTTTGTTTTGTTATTCTTTATAAATTAGATTAATAAATCATTTTAATCAGCACAGTGTCAATATTTTTAGCATTATCATACTCATATCTCTCATAGTTGGTAATATTTGTATTAGTGTGTTTTTCAAAATAAAAGTCTCTGTGAATGTAAAATCTGAGGAGATTATAAATGAGTCCTGTACAGGACAGTACAGCAGTGCTCTACAGTCAGTGGTGTGCCAGCCATTTTATGCCAGTGGACCGATATATTCTCGCTGTCTGGGATTTGAACAGGCCAGATTTAATTAATAAATTGTGAAAACCTCAACCATGACCCTCAAAAGTTACATAGTGCAGGTTCTGCCTTTCTGATCTGGAGTAGCGACGACAGAGGCTCTGTTCTCATCCTTACAGATCACTGGCGCATCACAATGACGTTGAAATTGCAATTATAAGATAAAACACTAGCTAAAGTTGCTTTAACATGACTTTAATTTTATAAAAATTGAAGTAGGGCTCGAGACCCTTAGCCAATCACCGCGCGGAGACGGTCGGCGTTGCCAAGGCAGGAGCTGGGTAAACAGGAAATGTAGTTTTAACAGCGTACACAACATGTTAATGAGTTAAAACGAGTTTCTTCGGTTCCTTCTCATGCTTTTATTCACACAGACGGCGGCTGGGTAAGCGCTTTAATAACACACCGACACAGGAAACCGAACACAGCACGAGCGCACGGACCGCAGCGCTGGCGTTAGCTTTAGCTTTAGCTTTGTAGTGAAGGCGAGTTTATGAGAAATAACCTTAAGATTAATGTGTACTGACAAGACGTTCGGTTAACGAACAAATTAAATTAACTGTGATGTTTTAGCAACAACAACTTACTAACAGACTTATGGGTTTTATTATGGTTGAGAGATATTATTATTGGACAGTCCTCCACAGTGGACACAGGTTCTCTATCACTGGCTAAAAAAGTATTCACAATAGCCCTCTTCTCAACCTGCTCCAGAGTGGTAAATGTTCTAAAAGAGTGGTGATATATTCATACTTTTGCAGCTTCACAAACACTAAAATACTTCTGGAAATATCACTGTACATTGGTCAAATTCATCAGACTACAATATGGTTTTATATTTTATATAAAAGACTCCTTGTCAGCTGCTACTGGTGGCAATGGTTTGAAATGGTGACAGTTCTGCTCTTGAACAAACACAAGCTTCAGTTGAGTCTGTTTTCACCTCATCCAGGAAGAGCTTTAGTTTCTGTCAGTTTGTGGTCATCAGAACGTTACATGCAGTACTTTCAGATGATGAGGTTTCTGCAGCATTAATAAGTACAGGGGTTGGGCAATGACACTGAAACACCTGGTTTTAGACCACAATAATTTATTAGTGTGGTGTAGGGCCTTCTTTTGCGGCCAATACAGCGTCAGTTCGTCTTGGGAATGACATATACACGTCCTGCACAGTGGTCAGAGGGATTTGAAGCCATTCTTCTTGCAGGATAGTGGCCAGGTCTCTACGTGATGCTGGTGGAGGAAAACGTTTCCTGACTCGCTCCTCCAAAACACCCCAAAGTGGCTCAATAATATTTAGATCTGGTGACTGTGCAGGCCATGGGAGATGTTCAACTTCACTTTCATGTTCATCAAACCAGTCTTTCACCAGTCTCGCTGTGTGTATTGGTGCATTGTCGTCCTGATACACGGCACCGCCTTCAGGACACAATGTTTGAACCATTGGATGCACATGGTCCTCCAGAATGGTTCGGTAGTCCTTGGCAGTGACACGCCCGTCTAGCACAAGTATTGGGCCAAGGGAACGCCATGATATGGCCGCCCAAACCATCACTGATCCATCACCATGCTTCACTCTGGGCATGCAACAGTCTGATGGTACGCTTCTTTGGGGCGTCTCCACACTGTAACTCTCCCGGATGTGGGGAAAACAGTAACTCGTCAGGGAACAAAACATGTTTCACATTGTCCACAGGCCAAGATTTGCGCTCCTTGCACCAGTGAAACCGACGTTTGGCGTTGGCATGAGTGACCATAGGTTTGGCTATAGCAGCCCGGCCGTGTGTATTGACCCTGTGGAGCTCCCGACGGACAGTTCTGGGGGAAACAGGAGAGCTGAGGTGCCGTGATTTGGGCAGCCGTGGTTTTATGTTTTTTGGATACAATCCGGGTCAGCACCCGAACATCCCTCTCAGACGGCGTCCTCTTGCGTCCACAGTGAATCCTGTTGGATGTGTTTGGTTCTTCTTGGTGGTACGCTGACGTTACCCTGGATACCGTGGCTCTTGTTACATCACAAAGACTTGCTGTCTTGGTCACAGATGCGCCAGCAAGACGTGCACCAACAATGTGTCCTCTTTTGAACTATGGTGTGTCACCCATAATGTTGTGTGCATTCCAATATTTTGAGCAAAACTGTGCTCTTACCCTCTGCTAATTAACCCTTCACACTCTGCTCTTACTGGTGCAATGTGCAGTTAATGAAGAGTGGCCACCAGGCTGGTCCAAGTTAGCCATGAAACCTCCCACACTCCCAAAATGACAGGTGTTTCAGTTCCATTGTCCAACCCCTGTATGTAATAATATAAAACTGTGGGACATTATTTAATTTATTTGTATGCATTCATAAGATCATCACTGACTTAAAGGTGGGGTTCCACTGCTCTACAGCCCAGTGCTGTTGGGTTTTATGTCCCTCTAGCTGTCACATGGCATCTCCAATGTTAAAAGTGAAAAAAAAGGTAAATGAAGGCATTGAGACATTATTATCTGATGCTGAGAGGTCAGGTTTGAACTCTGTATCTTAGGTTCGTGTGCTAGCGCTCAGCTGTGGGCCAACATCATGAGTGCTGGGTGTTCTGATGAAGCTGATCCACCAGATGATTTCGCATCATTCGAGGTTCTTTCAGACTCTGGATCATTTGAGATGAAAGAGTACACGCCAAACATGGAGGACACACAGGACAAAGCCAAGCTCAAACACAGGCTCATGTCTGCGTGGAATAACGTGAAATATGGAGGTATGTGAAATTTTGGGGGAGTTGTTGGTTTCACTAATTAGAAGGGGGTATCTGGATATTTTTGTGTGTATATTTTACATGGTTAAGAATGGCCCATGCCTTAATAACATTGCCAGCCCTGTCTCGTAGGGAGTACCAGTGTTTTTAGATAGCTCCTGTATGTTTTTAGCTCACTCTTCCACTAACTCTGTGCTTCTTGTTCACCAGGTTTGTGAAAGAGCTAAATTGATCAGAATCTTATGAGTGGTGTTATCCTTACCTGTCATAATTAAAGCAAGGGTACAAGTAATAGAGTTGGGTTAATCGTTTATTAGCTTAATACAGGGTGGGCCATTAATATGGATACAACTTAATAAAATGGGAATGGTTGGTGATAACCAAGTCGGCCATTTTGTATCCAACTTTTGTTGTTTCAATGGGCAGAGGGTCATGTGACACATCAAACCCATTGGGAATTTCACAAGAAAAACAATGGTGTGCTTGGTTTTAACGTAACTTTAATCATTCATGAGTTATTTACAAGTTTCTGTTCACTTATAAAATGTGTTCAAAGTGCTGCCCATTGTGTTGGATTGTCAATGCAACCCTCTTCTCCCACTCTCCACACACTGATAGCAACACCACAGGAGAAAGGCGAGCACAGGGTTCCAGTATCCGCAGTTTAAGGTGCTGCACATTGTGAAATTCCTAATAAGTTTGATGTGTCACATGACCCTGTTCCCATTGAAAAAACAAAAGTTGGATACAAAATGGCCATGGTCACCACCCATCTTGAAAAGTTTCCCCCCTCCTATACTAATGTGCCACAAACAGGAAGTTAATATCACCAACCATTCCCATTTTATTAAGGTGTATCCATATAAATGGCCCACCCTGTACATTTTATATATGTGATTGTTTTATTTTTTTTGTCAAGTGAGCTTATGAACTAATATGACACTGGTATTAGGAGTACAAATAAGTTTTAAAGCGTATTTCATTCATTCATTCATTATCTGTAAGCACTTATCCAGTTCAGGGTCGCAGTGGGTCCAGAGCCTACCCAGACTCACTTGGCACAAGGCAGGAACACACCCTGGAGTGGGCGCCAGTCCTTCACAGGACGACACACACCCACACATTTTTGAATCGTGGGAGGAAACCGGAGCACCCGGGGTAAACCCACAAAACTCCTCACAGACAGTCACCCGGAGGAAACCCACGCAGACACAGGGAGAACACACCACACTCCTCACAGACAGTCACCCGGAGGAAACCCATGCAGACATAGGGAGAACACACCACACTCCTCACAGACAGTCACCCGGAGGAAACCCACGCAGACACAGGGAGAACACACCACACTCCTCACAGACAGTCACCTGGAGGAAACCCACGCAGACACAGGGAGAACACACCACACTCCTCACAGACAGTCACCCGGAGGAAACCCACGCAGACACAGGGAGAACACACCACACTCCTCACAGACAGTCACCCGGAGGAAACCCACGCAGACACAGGGAGAACACACCACACTCCTCACAGACAGTCACCCGGAGGAAACCCACGCAGACACAGGGAGAACACACCACACTCCTCACAGACAGTCACCCGGAGGAAACCCACGCAGACACAGGGAGAACACACCACACTCCTCACAGACAGTCACCCGGAGCGGGACTTGAACCCACAACTTCCAGGCCCCTGGAGCTGTGTTAATGAAACACTACCGTGCCGCCCACTCTACTCACTTAATTTGGACAATATTTTGTTGAATAAAATAACAGTTGTCATTTATAATACCATGTAACATTTCCCATATCATGACAAAAGCATTTTGAATTACAGTTATATGTTACACAACAAAAACATTAAAACGTATTTGTACTCCAAATCCATACAAAAAAACGTATTTTATTGATTATAGTTGATCCAGATGGTCCCGTGCAATATTGTGATGCAATGTACATCTGTACTAAAAGATCGTAGTCATATTACGCTAGTTCCTTTTGACCCTATTTGTAAATCAGTGCAACAACAGTGACCTTTGAACACCAACGTGACAAGACAGCTCCGCTATGACTTCATACAGTGTTTTGCTGAGTTCTAACGGCACAAATGCTGTTATATCAGTTACTGAATCAAGACTTTCACATTTCTGAATTACACCTTCTGTGTTTGTCCGCAGGCTGGTCACTGAAATCTAAGCCTCGTCTCAGTAAAAGCTCTCCTGTTTGTCTGCTGGGGCACACACATCAGCTCGGCTCTGAAGGTATGATGTCAGTACAGTGTTTAGAGCCAGTGTTGGACCAGCAGTGTTACCATTGCTAATGTAGTCATGGTACACATTAAACTGTGGAGTAGACTGAATCAGGACCTGAAAATGAGGAAATAATAGCATTCTGGATATTATAATTTTAGCTAAATTAATATTGTTTATATTTGTTCACTCCCTTTTTTTCATTTGAGCATTTGACTCGTTTGTTTAGGCATAGGCCAATCTGTATTTAGCTGCAGGGGTTTATAGATCAGTGGAAAATTCTCATAATAATGGTATTGCAAATGTGTGTGTGTGTGTGTGTCTGTGCCTGTTCACACATGCATGAAATTTGGCGCACCAGACGAGCGAAAACAGTTTCGGCAGGCGTTCTCCTCTCTCCTGTGGCTGACATATAGAAAAGGTTTTGTTCCTCTGGGCAGCTCCTCCCTCACCTCGGACTGTGGCTGGGGCTGTATGCTGCGTACTGCACAGATGCTCCTCGCACAAGGGCTGTTTTTGCACCTGATACCAGAGGGTATATACACACACACACACATACACTCATACACATACGAGGCTGTGGAAAAAATCTTACATTTCCATTTTTTAATTTTTCAATATTATTTGAACCTAGACACTGTAGGAACAGTTGTCAATAAATGGACAAAAGATTGCTGCAAAAACTCCTTACATTAGCTTACAGTAAAATAATAATAATAATAATAATAATAATTACATTTACCCCATACAGCTCTAGGGTCTAGGGTGGTGGGTTTAAACCTCAGGTCCCTGGCTGTGAGGAGTTAGGTGTGTTTTCCCAGTGGGTGCAATGCAGGAACATACCCTGGAGGGGGCGCCAGTCCTTCACACGGCGACACACACTCACACCTTGGGACACTTTTGAGTCATCAATCCACCTATCAATGGGTGTTTTTGGACTGTGGGCGGAAACCGGAGCACCCGGAGGAAACCCACGCAGACACAGAGAGAACACACCACACTCCTCACAGACAGTCACCCGGAGGAAACCCACGCAGACACAGGGCGAACACACCACGCTCCTCACAGACAGTCACCCGGAGAAAACCCACGCAGACACAGAGAGAACACACCACGCTCCTCACAGACAGTCACCCGGAGGAAACCCACGCAGACACAGGGCGAACACACCACGCTCCTCACAGACAGTCACCCGGAGAAAACCCACGCAGACACAGAGAGAACACACCACGCTCCTCACAGACAGTCACCCGGAGGAAACACACGCAGACACAGGGAGAACACCACGCTCCTCACAGACAGTCACCCGGAGGAAACCCACGCAGACACAGAGAGAACACACCACACTCCTCACAGACAGTCACCCGGAGGAAACCCACGCAGACACAGAGAGAACACACCACACTCCTCACAGACAGTCACCCGGAGGAAACCCACGCAGACACAGAGAGAACACACCACGCTCCTCACAGACAGTCACCCGGAGGAAACCCACGCAGACACAGGGAGAACACACCACGCTCCTCACAGACAGTCACCCGGAGGAAACCCACGCAGACACAGGGAGAACACACCACACTCCTCACAGACAGTCACCCGGAGGAAACCCACACGGACACAGGGAGAACACACCACACTCCTCACAGACAGTCACCCGGAGCGGGACTTGAACCCACAACCTCCAGGTCCCTTTGACTGTGACACCAACATGCTGCCCTTGTTTATTCACTGTATGTGTAATATCCTCCACTCCTTCTCTCCTCAGGCTGGACCTGGCAGGGTGCTCATCATCAAACCAAAGATGACCTGGAGGTTAAGTCTCCACAGAATTTTAAGCTGGGGTCTGTATGGATGAGTAACGAGGGTAGACCGAGGAGACGCCGCAGTGAGGGCAATGTGCTGGACAATGGCGAGGACAGAAAGGAGAGTAAGCACAGAGAGCTGGTGGCATGGTTCGGGGACACACCCTCCGCACAATTCGGCATCCATCAGCTGGTAGAACTGGGGAGAGCCTTGGGGAAACAGGCAGGAGACTGGTATGGTCCATCCATCGCAGCACACATACTCCGGTACCAGAAATTCACATAATCTTTTCTTGTACTCTCTTATGAATGCAGTTACAGTACCATTGAAGTATTGAACTCTGCCATTGTACAACTGTGTGCAAATGTTGAGTGAATTACATCTGCTTTAAAGAAAACATAATACCCCTTTCCCACAAGGTAACACATCTCCCTGGGGCCTAAACGAAATGTCTGGAACATGTTTTGGTCAAAATCCCACAAGGATCAAACACCACAGCACTGTCTATACAGCCCTGTTTTCAGCTCCTGTTTCTGAGAATGAGCCTCATGTAGTTCACACAAACCTCAGCGCAGTAAGAAGCGAGATGCTGAAGCTCTGGTTTTGAGCCATTTCACTTGTTCTCCATTCTTGTTTCTGTGGTTTTGCTTGGTACCTTTATTTAGACACGATTGTTGTGTTTGTTTTGCTCCGTTATCCTCGTCTATGTGCTTTTACCTAAACGTGCGTCCAGTCCTGTGATTTGAGATTCCATGTTTTCTGACTTAAACCACAAATATAGGAGTGGGGGGTCTTCTTTTACAGCCCATCATTACTGGGCTGTGGAACTGTGTTCTCTGGAGTGATGGAACTCTACCCAGTACTCATCCCATATCACTGCTTAACCATTAATGTCCTCATGACTGAATGCTATTTAATCCTCACAGAAATGTTCCAGCAACTAATGTACATTCTTATTTATCTTTGTGTGTTTTGCAGTAAAGCTGTAGAAGCATCAAAAGTTGATAATCTGTCTGTGTATGTAGCTCAGGACTGCACAGGTGAGTGATTCTGCCATTGTTTTATTTTACACTTTTACTGTGGCCTCTGTTCTTTCATGTACATTGTTATCTTTACCTTCTGATCTAACAACAAACATTTTATGATGCCTCACAGCTCTCTCTCTCTCTTTCTGTCTCTGTGTCTCTCTTTCTCTCTTTCTGTCTCTGTTTCTCTCTTTCTCTCTTTCTGTCTCTGTTTCTCTCTTTCTGTCTCTGTTTCTCTCTTTCTCTCTCTCTGTCTCTGTTTCTCTCTCTCTCTCTCTCTGTCTCTGTTTCTCTTTCTCTTTCTGTCTCTGTTTCTCTCTCTTTCTCTCTTTCTGTCTCTGTTTCTCTCTCTCTTTCTGTCTCTGTTTCTCTCTCTCTTTCTCTCTTTCTGTCTCTGTTTCTCTCTCTTTCTGTCTCTCTTTCTGTCTCTGTTTCTCTCTCTCTCTCTCTCTCTCTCTCTCTCTCTCTTTCTCTCTCTCTCTCTCTCTGTTTCTCTCTCTCTCTGTTTCTCTCTCTCTCTCTCTCTCTCTGTTTCTGTCTCTCTCTCTCTCTCTCTCTCTCTCTCTGTTTCTGTCTCTCTCTCTCTGTTTCTCTCTCTCTCTCTGTAGTGTATGTAGGAGATGTATTGAAGCTGTTTGAGGATTCTCAGTCTGAGTGTAATAAGTCTGTTATTATCCTGGTGCCAGTGAGACTCGGTGGACATGCACTCAATCCCGCTTATGTGGAATGTGTGAAGGTATGACCTGATAAACTCACACAAGGGCTCAAATCTGTCTGACTCTTACATATCGTTTGGTGATTGAAGGAGCAGTGCTTCCCCTCAGTTACATTATGTCCTACTTTGTAAGGCTTATTACAATCCGACATTTTTACTTTTTGCTCTGCTCTAATTTTTAGAAACTACTTCAGCTGAATTGCTGCATTGGAATCATGGGAGGAAAGCCAAAGCATTCGTTGTATTTTGTTGGGTTCCAAGGTGAGGGTGAGCTGCCATAGTTCATATATTTTATGTATTTTTTTTTTTACACATATATTCAGTCATTCATTCATTGTCTGTAAGCGCTTATCCAGTTCAGGGTCGCGGTGGGTCCGGAGTCTACCCAGATTTACTGTGCGTAAGGCAGGAACATCTCTGGAGGGGGCGCCAGTCCTTCACAGGGCGACACACACTCTCACACTTATGGACACTAGGTCGCCAGTCAACCTACCAACGTGTGTTTTTGGACCGTAGGAACAAAAAACCGGAGCACCCGGAGGAAACCCACGCGGACACGGGGAGAACACACCACACCCCTCACAGTCAGTCACCCGGAGGAAACCCACGCAAACACAGGGAGAACACACCACACTCCTCACAGACAGTCACCCGGAGGAAACCCATGCAGACACAGGGAGAACACACCACACTCCTCACAGACAGTCACCCGGAGGAAACCCATGCAGACACAGGGAGAACACACCACACTCCTCACAGACAGTCACCCGGAGGAAACCCATGCAGACACAGGGAGAACACACCACACTCCTCACAGACAGTCACCCGGAGGAAACCCATGCAGACACAGGGAGAACACACCACACTCCTCACAGACATTCACCCGGAGGAAACCCACGCAGACACAGGGAGAACACACCACACTCCTCACAGACATTCACCCGGAGGAAACCCACGCAGACACAGGGAGAACACACCACACTCCTCACAGACATTCACCCGGAGGAAACCCACGCAAACACAGGGAGAACACACCACACTCCTCACAGACAGTCACCCGGAGGAAACCCATGCGGACACAGGGAGAACACACCACACTCCTCACAGACAGTCACCCGAATGGCACTGTTTAAAGATTAGAGTTGATCATCTTGATTAATATGTGCAATCATTCTCTTATTTTGTAGATGACAAGCTGCTGTATCTAGATCCACATTTATCTCAGTCTGCTGTAGATGTCAGTCAGGACAACTTCCCTTTGGAGGTATGGAGAAACAACACTTTACAAAAGCAGAAGGGTTGAACATAATTGCTTAGTCATCCTAATATTTTAAAAGCCTTTATTGCATTATATATAATGTGTTATAATGCTTTTAGATGGCATATGTGATCTAAGCGATGATTTATCTGATCTGTCCTATATTCACCTGAATAACAATAGATAATGAATAAAATATATAACAATGGATCTCCATCATACACATACTTTATTGGTCAGAGATTTCCCCCACATTTATAATGCTGTGCCGAAGGCAGAAACCATCTTTCCTACGATTTCCAGTCAGAACAGGTGTAATGTACAAGTTCTTCATGTTCAGGACATTTTTCTGAGAAGATTAGACAAAATTTACAGGGTGGGCCGTTTATATGGATACACCTTAATAAAATGGGAATGGTTGGTGATATTAACTTCCTGTTTGTGGCACATTAGTATATGGGAGGGGGGAAACTTTTCAAGATGGGTGGTGACCATGGTGGCCATTTTGAAGTCGGCCATTTTGGATCCAACTTTTGTTTTTTCAATGGGCAGAGGGTCATGTGACACATCAAACACATTTGGAATTTCACAAGAAAAACAACGGTGTGCTTGGTTTTAACGTAACTTTATTCTTTTATGAGTTATTTACAAGTTTCTGACCACTTATAAAATGTATTCAAAGTGCTGTAGTTCACTTGCATAAGGATAGACGGAAAGCCACAGGAAAGTAAATGAAGTAGCAGGAGTTTCCAAAAGTGGAGTTTCAACAGTTGTTAATGTAATTGAGAACATATAAAACTCTACTTTTACTTTAAATCTGAAAAAACTCCAAGTTTCTGTTTATCCTTCATTTGTGAGAAGACAATCCCACACTATGGGTCAGGAGAGAGATGCAGCTGTCAAGATGCTGTTACAAAAAAAGGGGTTAATTAGAAAATTAGACAAAGAACACCTGATATAGAACACAAAATCTGGGATATAGTTTTATGGATTGTAATTAGTGAAAGAAAGATTAGCAGTAAAATTTTAGGTTTTTAGAGAGTAAAACTCAATAAACGCTAAATAAATCTATGACTACTTCTTTATCAGTGTTTCTGTATCATTTTCGGTGTCTTAATTTAAGTGTTATCAGTGTCTTCCTTCTGTGTCTGCAGTCGTTCCATTGCAAGGCCACAAGGAAGATGTCCTTCCAGCGTATGGACCCCAGCTGCACTCTGGGATTCTACACTAAGAACAGGAAGGGCTTTGACACCCTTCGTGCTAACATCACTATGGTAGGAGAACCAGAGTGCACAGCAAGGGGAGTGTATTATGAGTTTAATGCTGGCTTGGTTTACGAATTAATGCCATTGAAAGTTTAAGGTCATTGAATATCATTTATTCATTATCTGTAACCCTTATCCAGTTCAGGGTCACGGTGGGTCCAGAGCCTACCTGGAATCATTGGGCACAAGGCAGGAATACACCCTGGAGGGGCCGCCAGTCCTTCACAGGGCAACACAGACACACACACACTTACACCTACGGACACTACTGAGTCGCCAATCCGCCTACCCACGTGTGTTTTTGGACTGTGGGAGAAAACCAGAGCACCCGGAGGAAACCCACGCAGAAACAGGGAGAACACAACACACTCCTCACAGACAGTCACCCGGAGGAAACCCACGCAGACACAGGGAGAACACACCACACTCCTCACAGACAGTCACCCGGAGGAAACCCACACAGACACAGGGAGAACACACCACACTCCTCACAGACAGTCACCCGGAGCGGGAATCGAACCCACAACCTCCAGGTCCCTGGAGCTGTGTGACTGCGACACTAACCTGCTGCACCACCGTGCCGCCCTTCATTGAATATCAATGCATTATAAACTTAAGAATATCATCATGTTCTAATGAATGTAGCACTACGGCCTACAACGCTTTCACTGTCACATTCTCCAGCACATAACAGCTCTTTCCAATTAAGGGTTGAGAATGAGACACCTGTAAATGCTAGCAGTGTTTCTGAATGCACTGAACTGGTGCATGTGTCTTATCAGTTCTTTTTCTGAAGCCAGTTACCAGTTTTAAAATGGGTCTGTAAGAGGAATGTTTAATGGCTGTTCCTTTGTTTGAGACCTGTCATGCTGGTAGTGCTAGAATTACCTGTCTTACTGTTGACAAACTAATATTATATGATGAACACAGACTTAAACACATCTTATGTTTTAATTAAAAGAAACCATATTTATATTAGACTTAGTTTAAACAATTATCTGCAACTAAACTACACCATTCCTTCTCTCTGCCCCAGGCTTTGACCTCATCTGTCGACATGTACCCAATCTTCACCTTTGTGGAAGGCAGTGGTCTGGAAGAGCAGGAGGACTGGGGATTGACCTCTGACCCAGTAGCGTGCGACACCGCCAAAGCTAAAGCAAGACGGAGAACTAAACCCAGCAGCACAGATGAGTTTGTGCTTCTCTGACGACTAAAGTCAATATTTATTTTATGAACAAGTTGATAGCTTCGGGTTGATCATCTACACTTCACCAGTTTTATGCTAGTATTTATTTGATAGCTAATATTTCAGGGTATTATATTAGTCATAAACATTTTTCCAACTGCTCTAAATGCTTTAGAAAGCTCTCTCCTATCTCCCGGGTCCAGACTGGTCTCCTAATCCCTCACCTCTTTACCTAGAGGACTTTTAGAAATGTTTTATTTATTATTATTATTAATTTTATTTTGTGAGGGGAGAAGGTTGGTGTTCTGTCCTTTGGACTTTAGCTCCCTAGCGTTCCTTTTAAGCTCAGGCTTTGCAAGCCTTTGTGTTATCTTCGGAATTTCACATAGTTTGTTCCCACCAAATTTCTCAAGGTTGTGGCTGTGAGACGTCACACACTGGGAACTGTAAGAAAGAGCCGTAGCACTGTGCACAAGGGTTATAAATGGCTACTGGGCTTTTGACTGGCTGTTGAACACATATTTTATATGATAAAATATTTTTGAATATTTTAGATTAGCACTTAGACCTCAGTCATGTTCATTATCACAAATATTTACTATAGTTACTGTACTGACACGGACAAAATGGACAATTTTCTGTGAGCAATACTGTGTTGATTTAGGTTTAAGTTGTTAGCGCTACCTCTTGCAAGTCATAATTTCCCCTTTCACTTTCCCTAGGTGTAGTCAGTTAGCCACGGTTATTTTGGTGTCCAAATTTGGCTTTTGCTTTTTTTTAATAGACGTTTCACGCAGCTCCTTCCAGCGGCATGGCGGTTGTTTTCCCGTACTCTTCAGGTCATTGGCTTGTTCAGCCTTCGTGTCCAAACATGAGGTTTTATCTTCTCCAGAGTCTTAACAGTGTTCGTCCTCGCAGCTTAAAGCGAAGCAACAGCAGGCTGCTCTGTGACCTCAGGAAAGGTCACAATGGCTGTACAACCCCCAGCCAGCATTCATCCCGCTGCAGTTTGGAAGGCATTTAAATGTTGAGATTAATTGCTACGTGATGGATTCAAGCTCCACTCACCGAAGTAAAATGAAAATAAAATCACTCATAAAATGCTAATGTCACCATTGCCCATACTACGTATAAATAACTATGTATTTGGAAAATAATTTCATATTTAAAAATGGAGCGCTCAGACAGATGTGCACTATTGTTTTTCTTTGGTTGAATGGGCCAGTGTTGTCTAAGGTTTATCGAGTTTCACAACAGTTGCTATGAGAGTAAGGGCAGTGAGGAAGGCTATTAGTAAAGCATTAATTTGTCTTAATGTAGTGCAGGATGTACACATTTTAATAGTAAACTATGGCCTGATTTTGGATGACCCCACATTACTTTAGTTAATTTTATTGCTCTTATGAGTCCGATTCTCCTCACCAGCTCACACGGTCCAGTCGAGTGTGATGGAGCAGAACCAACGCTGCACTGTAGAATTGGAGGAATCCTGATGCAGTTTTGCACTATAACTGAAACATAACGACCATTGATTGTTTTCCTGGAGAAAGTGGGTCGTAGATGGTGTATATGCTCAGTGTTTTTTTTGTTTTTTTTAAATAAATACTTCTTATTTTTTATGGTTCTGACTTTTTGCTTGCCATTTTAATGAGGTTCATAGTTGTGGATCATTTATATCAAGACTGAACATATTGTATGTACTTTATTTTTTGTAAATAAATTTAAACCAATAATTTTAAAATTAAATAAAAACGAATATAACTTTTTAAAATACAGTATCGTGTGTATCGTTCTTGACTGGCTGAAAGGGCAGAACAGGATTTTTTCTCATCTGAAAAACTGATTTATACACTGTAAAACATTTCTTGTAAATTTTACAGTAAAATACTGGCAGCAGAGTTCCCAGGCATTTACCGTATTTTTACAGGAACACTACTGTATTTCAAATTTACAGCGTATTACTGTAATTGAATAATACAATAAATTACTGTAAATACTGCGATTTACAGGAAAACACTGGCAGCAGAGTTCCCAGACCTTTACCGTATTTTTACAGGAACACTACTGTATTTCAAATTTACAGCGTATTACTGTAATTGAATAATACAATAATTTACTGTAAATACTGCGATTTACAGGAAAACACTGGCAGCAGAGTTCCCAGCCATTTATCGTATTTTTACAGGAACACTACTGTATTTCAAATTTACAGCGTATTACTGTAATTGAATAATACAATATTTTACTGTAAATACTGCGATTTACAGGAAAACACTGGCAGCAGAGTTCCCAGCCATTTACCGTATTTTTACAGGAACACTACTGTATTTCAAATTTACAGCGTATTACTGTAATTGAATAATACAATAATTTACTGTAAATACTGTGATTTACAGTAAAATACTGTAGCAGACTTGCTGTAAATTTAAAGCAATTTTTTACAGTGTAGTTGCATTATTTATTTGAAGATGTGCTGTGCTTTTGCTGAAGGACTTGTGTAAAATTGACTTTTCTGATCTCGGTGAGATGTGGGCAAAACTACTTATTATTATACAAAAAAAGGAAAAAATGCCCTTTCAAACGCTTAGACATTTAATTAAAATACTTAATTACACTAAGTAATTAAAAAAGTACAATAGTATATTTCTGGGTTTTGCTGTTTTTTATTTATTTTTGCTTACAGTTGCAGAGTGTAAATCACGTTCACAGTGCTGTCCTGAAATCAAGAGGGAGGGAGGGATATTCCTACCCTACTCCAAAAGTTACATAGTGCAGTTTCTGCAGTGCTGACACCAGAGTAGCCACAACATTGCAGTGAATATTTGAAGCTGTAATTTTAAGTTAGTCTGCAGGCACAGTCCTCATGTCTCTGCCATATTGCTGGAAGTACAGATGAGAGTGATATTGCAGTTCAGGCAGAACTAGCCGCACACAGAAACTCTGGTCCTCCAAGCTGAGGTTCCTCTGCATTTTATATCCCATTATAGTGGCTGTATCTGTCTGCCAGGGCCGCACCAAGTCCTCCAGGTCATTAGGGTGCACTGCAGCCTTGGAAACACACTTGCGGCGTATCTCCTCCATTGAGGCCCTGAGCTCAGCAACCCCTGCTTTGAGCCTTTCCAGGCCAAAATGCTCAGCCTTCACCCAGAACTCCTGCAGGAAGAAGTCATAGAGAAGGGAGTCTAATGCATTCCAAGTACGCAGCTTGGCTTTAGCATCCTCATCCAGCAGAGTGACATCGCTGCTGTGCAGAGCGTTCATCCGGACATAGGCCAAGTCTTGTAGCTCCAGCCCTAGTAGCGACCCCAGGAGGACCAGTGACTCATCAAAATATTCTGTGATCATCACCAGGTCAAAGGCCTCCTCCAGATGATACAAGTCTTCTGGCCAGGTAGCATTCCACTCCTCATTGTTTAAGCCCATGTCAAAGCACATGGGGTTCCTAGCCAGGCCATTCCTGGGCTCTTTTGGGTCCCAAAAGCTTTCCGGATCCTCCAGGAAGACGGAGAGCCCGGTGGTGTGCATGTTTCCAGACCTAGCGGCAGTTTGTTTTGCCTTGGAGAAAGCGGGAACTGTGGAGGTATAATAGCTGAAGACAGACTCAAAGGTGGTGATGGGCTCTCGGAGGATGGTTATGAAGACAGTGTTTGGAGGCATCACCTGTCTCAGCTGGTTCAAGTCCAGTCGCATATGACTGCACAGCAGATCGAACTGAGAAGAACCTTCTGGAAGTTCATCCACAAATTCTGCTCTGAACCTGAATCCACACAAAAAAGGTACAAGAACTAAATATGGAACACTAAATAAAATGTACATTTAACTTTAATATGTGCGAGACAACTGCTAAAGCAACACATAATTCACAGTAAACCCAACACAGTTCTGTAAAACTATTTTGAAATTTAAGTTTAAAAGTCACATTGTATGTGGAAAATTATATTTTATAAAGTACTCTGCATTATTCATTCATTGACTAACCACTCCAGTTCAGGGCTGTAGTGGGTCCAGAATAACCCGGAATCACTGCACAAGGCAGCAATACACTCTGGAGGGGGCACCAGTCCTTCACAGGGCAACACACACACTCACATACACCTATGAACACTTTTGAGTCACCAATCCACCTGCCAACGTGTGTTTTTGGACATGGGAGGGAACCGGAGCGCCTGGAGGTAAGGGCAGAACACACCAAACTCCTCACAGAGACCCTCCTCTGCATTATATTAAACATTTTGTTGCATTTTTATAATTTAAGTAGAGACATAAGCTTAAAAATAGTTTTACGTAAAAATAATGCTTCATCTGTGAAGCCACAGCTGTTACATTTCATTAGTGTGACCAGACGTCTTCTTTTACCCGGACAGGTCAACTTTTTTAGACTTAAAAAATGTCCGGGATTTTGTTTTTCTAGAGCTTACATAGAACTTCGAGAAGTTTCCTTCACAAACTAGTCCCGCCCTCTCCTACTCCGATTGGTTCGCTTGAGTGAGAAGGGGGCGTGGTGAAGTAGCCCTAAAATCTTCTGATTGGACGGTCTGACTGTAGAGCTACCGTTATTGGTCGATAACCTCTGTAAACATTTAATTGGTCAGTCTGCACGTCAGTAGTCCTTGTTTACGTCAGGAAAAGCTCGTGTACCAAACCTCATCTCGAGCAGCTATGGCGAAACGTAAATGTAAGTTCTCGGATGAAGTAAAAAAGAAATTCCCATGTTTTGTGTAGCAAATAAAGGTGTTAAGGACCTAAAAGCACACGTGACCTCATCACCCCCGCCCCCCAAACACATAAACATGTCTTCCTCTGGTCTGTTTTGATTATTTAACTCATTTTTTATGATTGTGATATCCCTGATAGCAAGGAGATGGCAGACCACAGTTGGTCCGTTGAAGGCAAAGCCGGAGGGTCACTGGCATTTTGTACAGCGTTTTCTGGGCGGACTACGGAAATATTACCACCTTTGAATTTATAGCACTGAGATTATGCAACTGAATTTTGTTACTTTTGAATTTAAGTCTTGAGATTTCCACCTCCGAATATTTTGCTTCACAATTATGCATCGGAATATAATTGTTCTTGAATAGAACTCGTGAATTTTCACTGTTATTATTCAAGGTTAATAAATTCATATTTAAAAAATCAAGCTTAAAAACCTTCAAACAATATATTTGGAAGTTGCTCAAATTCTGTAGACGAACTACAGACGCCAAAATACGAGTGAAAAAGAGTCAGAGTTCACATCCGGGTCACCAAGGATGAGCAATCGATTCATTTGGATTTTCTCTTTCACCTTAAATGGTGCAGTAGTTGCACTCTGTCGCCGCTAGATGACGAAATACGAACACAACTTCCACACCGTGGAAAGACTACACGTTTAGCTTCCTTCCGCGGATATTATCTCTTTATTTTCAAAGTGTCTCAGAGATCTGAAAGTCTCACTGAAGACACAATATAACAGACTATTAATATCCTGAAGATGAAGAGTGTGGAGATTGTGGAGATTGTTTTGTAATGGCCCTGTGAACAGAGCATGTGATGTGACAGAAATGTGGGGATACAGTCGTGAAAATTAGACCACCCCCTGAAAGCCTTTGTCTTTTTGAACATATTTAAACAAATGTATATTTGACTTTTATTTGAACAGCACAAAGAAATGGAGCTTATTCAAATAAAACTGAAGAAATTATTTATAATCACATTTCGCTGTAAATAAGGAAACGTGTGCTTAGTACAACATCCTTCACTTACTTTAGATTTTTCATATTAAAATTATTATGAGTTTGTCACAAATGTAATGACGATGATGTATTCAGCATTATACTGAAGTATACAAAAATATACTCCTCAATTTATTTATATATTAATATATTTATATGTTGTTAGAGCCCTAACGATGAAACAGAACTTAGCAAATGTTTACATGATTAAACTGGGTTTAATTTAATTGTTTAACTTCTTTACCTTGTTCATCATGTCCTTCAAGCATGCAGCCTTTAACACAACCTTTTCACAGGTGAAATGAAGTGAATAAACAAATAGCAATACCTTCAAATGGTGACAAAAACAAAGCTTTTGTTGATTTTACGTCATCTGTCAGTCATCATTGGGTCATGTTACAAATATTTAAAATTATTATTTTTGCATTGGAACTAGGATTTTGGGTGGAACAGTGGTGCAGCAGGTTAGTGTCGCAGTCACACAGCTCCAGGGACCTAGAGGTTGTGGGTTCGATTCCGGCTCTGGGTGACTGTCTGTGAGGAGTGTGGTGTGTTCTCCCTGTGTCTGCGTGGGTTTCCTCCGGGTGACTGTGAGGAGTGTGGTGTGTTCTCCCTGTGTCTGCGTGGGTTTCCTCCGGGTGACTGTCTGTGAGGAGTGTGGTGTGTTCTCCCTGTGTTCGCGTGGGTTTCCTCCGGGTGACTGTCTGTGAGGAGTGTGGTGTGTTCTCTCTGTGTCTGCGTGGGTTTCCTCCGGGTGACTGTCTGTGAGAAGTGTGGTGTGTTCTCCCTGTGTCTGCGTGGGTTTCCTCCGGGTGACTGTCTGTGAGAAGTGTGGTGTGTTCTCTCTGTGTCTGCGTGGGTTTCCTCCGGGTGCTCCGGTTTCCTCCCACGGTCCAAAAACACACGTTGGTAGGTGGATTGGTGACTCAAAAGTGTCCGTAGGTGCGAGTGAATGTGTGTGTGTGTGTGTCTGTGTTGCCCTGTAAAGGACTGGCGCCCCCTCCAGGGTGTATTCCTGCCTTGTGCCCAATGATTCCGGGTAGGCTCTGGACCCACCGCGACCCTGAACTGGATAAATGTTACAGATAATGAATGAATTCTTTTCAGTCTTGTGTAGAACTAATTTCAGCTTAAGACCTCCTTGAGTCAATATCAAGCTTTTATCTTGTTCACGTGTGTGTGGGATGTTTTATTCATATGTTTCACATGTGAAATATGCAGTCAAAGATATGGCTGAGCACTTTCACTCTGAAAATTCTGTTCCAAATATTGTCTGAAACAGGCAGAATCAGAGAGACAGCTTTTCTTACGTCATAAACCTGAGGAACCAACCCTGTGAACTTGGGGCTTTTGAGCTGGAGGCAAGCGGCAAAGGTGCATTTGGTGAAAGAGGAGATAACAGTGGGTTAATTGCATATTCATAGATCTGTGAATGCTGATTGAAAGCAGATCTCTAATGCACTTTTAAGGCATTAGGGTATTTTCTCTTGGACATTTTTTATGGGTTAAATGAATTGTTAATTAGGTATTTTGCTTTTGCCTACCTCTCTGGGTAGTTGAACTGGTAGGTGTAGTATGGGAAGGCAAAAGTGGCTTTGTTTTTTTCTCCAATCCGAAACAGAAGATTCTGGACTGTGCTGCTGCCGGTCTTGTGTGTTTTGAGGAAGGCCACAGGTAGACGGCTGCTTCTCTTCTTCATGGCCTGGTTTACTGAGTCAGCAGTGGGAATCAGCCTGCCCTTTATTCCCTTTCCACTGCTCAACATATGTCCTGGTGCAGATCTTGAGTGATCTGGTATGTGCTTGTAATTATAACCTTTTTGGTGTTTCCTCTCACCTGATGGCCTCACACTGTTGCTCCTGTCGAGAAATTAAATCAAGCTTAATCAGCATTGACATATTTTGTGACTGGAATTTATTCTCTTTTCTGCTATGCTTTGGAGCTATGAGGTTTTTGTGGCTATTTTAAGTGTATACTCCACAAAACAGACGCCCCATCATGTAATTTTCTCAGACAATGTTGTGTTTAAAATAATATTTTGCTTGTTAAGTTAAAACTTGCTCTTATGATTTTTGGTGTTTTTTGAGACACAAATCATAAATTTGATTGATTCATTAATTTAATCATTATCTGTAAGAGCTTATCCAGTTCAGGGTCGCGGTCGGCCCAGAGCCTACCTGGAATCATTGGGCGCAAGGCAGGAATACACCCTGGAGGGGGCGCCAGTCATTCACAGGGCAACACACACTCACACACTCACACACTCACACCTACGGACACTTTTGAGTCACCAATCCACCTACCAACCTGTGTTTTTGGACTGTGAGAACACACCACACTCCCCACAGACAGTCACCCGAAGGAAACCCACACAGACACAGGGAGAACACACCACACTCCCCACAGACAGTCACCCGAAGGAAACCCACGCAGACACAGGGAGAACACACCACACTCCTCACAGACAGTCACCTGGAGGAAACCCACGCAGACACAGGGAGAACACACCACACTCCCCACAGACAGTCACCCAAAGGAAACCCACGCAGACACATGGAGAACACACCACACTCCTCACAGACAGTCACCCGGAGGAAACCCACGCAGACACAGAGAGAACACACCACACTCCTCACAGACAGTCACCCGGAGGAAACCCACGCAGACACAGAGAGAACACACCACACTCCTCACAGACAGTCACCCGGAGGAAACCCACGTAGACACAGAGAGAACACACCACACTCCTCACAGACAGTCACCCGGAGAAAACCCACGCAGACACAGGGAGAACACACCACACTTCTCACAGACAGTCACCCGGAGGAAATCCACGCAGACACAGGGAGAACACACCACACTCCTCACAGACAGTCACCCGGAGGAAACCCACGCAGACACAGAGAGAACACACCACACTCCTCACAGACAGTCACCCGAAGGAAACCCACGCAGACACAGAGAGAACACACCACACTCCTCACAGACAGTCACCCGGAGGAAACCCACGTAGACACAGAGAGAACACACCACACTCCTCACAGACAGTCACCCGGAGAAAACCCACGCAGACACAGGGAGAACACACCACACTTCTCACAGACAGTCACCCGGAGGAAATCCACGCAGAAACAGGGAGAACACACCACACTCCTCACAGACAGTCACCCGGAGGAAACCCACGCAGACACAGGGAGAACACACCACACTCCTCACAGACATTCACCCGGAGGAAACCCACGCAGACACAGAGAGAACACACCACACTCCTCACAGACAGTCACCCGGAGGAAACCCACGCAGACACAGGGAGAACACACCACACTCCTCACAGACAGTCACCCGGAGGAAACCCACGCAGACACAGGGAGAACACACCACACTCCTCACAGACAGTCACCCGGAGGAAACCCACGCAGACACAGGGAGAACACACCACACTCCTCACAGACAGTCACCCGGAGGAAACCCACGCAGACACAGGGAGAACACACCACACTCCTCACAGACAGTCACCCGGAGCGGGACTAGAACCCACAACCTCCAGGTCCCTGGAGCTGTGTGACTGCGACACTAACCTGCTGCGCCACCGTGCCGCCAGAGTTTTAAGTTTAGCAGCATTAATTATGTTTTATGTATCTGACGTCAATTAAAACGCCACACAACATGAATAATCTGGGAAAGATCTTCCCTAAAGCACCTTAAGGTTAAGGTTCCACAGTCTGTTCCTGTTCTTAGAGTTTACACAGCCGCGTCCTGTTATTAATCTTGAGATTTCTGCCGGTCCCTCACCTGTTGTTCTGCAGGGACTGCGTCGCCAGAATGATGAGGACCACAGTCACTGCGAGGGTCACCAAAAGCCCCATCACTCGATATCTCCAAAGATGAGTCGACAGCCATCGCAGCGTCATCTCCTTGACTCCGATTCCAAACTCTCTTATTTTAAGTCGATCTAGTGTCTTGTCCTGCTCTTCATCTGGTACATTTTATCTGTCCTTTATTTCCTGTGTTTGTAATTCCCTCTGTTTTTCTTTCCAAGCGCCCTCCACCCTTAGATGTCTTTATGAATCATTTTTTTGGGAAAGCAGATGGTTTGCTTCCTGTTCTATTTGTTTTCTCATCTGCTGTCTCTGCGTAAAATGCGATCAGAAGGGGGTTAGGACACAAGCCTAAAGGCCTTACCTCACCTCTCTAAGCCTCTCAGTTACTTCAACAAATGGAAGCCACCTACATCGTATACAGGCTGACGTTTTGTGTGTGTGCTCATTAAATCTTCTTAAAGGATATATGTTTGTAGGCCATTTCTGTTTTTTCTTTAAATTGTATTTCACCATCTTTTAAATTTAATACATAAGTCAGGTGTAAAACGCTTAAGCATTTGAGCATTACATACAGCTCCACAGATAATGTTGTACCTACCAGTAAATGTGTATTGTAGTTCATGTGAGAGAAATAGCGTAAACTAGATACTCATATCATTACTGCCTTGTGAAGCTGAGCAGTCGTGTGAGTAACCATTGGAGAAAAACCCAGTGGAATAAGATATGCTAGGTTTTAAAACGCCTTTTACTGTTTTCTTAGATTATTTCAGTAACCCCTGTGTTTATTTGAATATGCAGTACTTTGCAAAACTTTTAATTTAAATTATTAAAATAATCAGAACTATTTCATTTATCCATCCATTATCTGTAAGCGTTAATCCAGTTCAGGGTCATTGGAATCATTGGGCGCAAGGTGGGATTACACCCTGGAGGGGGCGCCAGTCCTTCACAAGGCAACGCACACACACACACACACACATTCACTCACACACACACCTACGGACACTTTTGAGTCGCCAATCCACCTACCTACGTGTGTTTTTGGACTGTGGGAGGAAACCGGAGCACCCGGAGGAAACCCACGCAGACACAGGGAGAACACACCACACTCCTCACAGACAGTCACCCGGAGGAAACCCACGCAGACACAGGGAGAACACACCACACTCCTCACAGACAGTCACCCGGAGGAAACCCACACAGACACAGGGAGAACACACCACACTCCTCACAGACAGTCACCCGGAGGAAATCCGCGCGGACACAGGGAGAACACACCACACTCCTCACAGACAGTCACCCGGAGGAAACCCACGCAGACACAGGGAGAACACACCACACTCCTCACAGACAGTCACCCGGAGGAAACCCACGCAGACACAGGGAGAACACACCACACTTCTCACAGACAGTCACCCGGAGGAAATCCACGCAGAAACAGGGAGAACACACCACACTCCTCACAGACAGTCACCCGGAGGAAACCCACGCAGACACAGGGAAAACACACCACACTCCTCACAGACATTCACCCGGAGGAAACCCACGCAGACACAGAGAGAACACACCACACTCCTCACAGACAGTCACCCGGAGGAAACCCACGCAGACACAGGGAGAACACACCACACTCCTCACAGACAGTCACCCGGAGGAAACCCACGCAGACACAGAGAGAACACACCACACTCCTCACAGACAGTCACCCGGAGCGGGAATCGAACCCACAACCTCCAGGTCCCTGGAGTTGTGTGACTGCAACACCTACCTGCTGAATCCCTTGATTCTCTGCCATCTAAATTTAATTGTATGACTGAATTAATCTTAAGTTGTTTTGATAGAAGTGTCACATTATATTTCTAAAAACACTTTGTTCTTAATCATTTTTCAGCTTTCCTTACACTTGCAGAGATACAGCAGTTGCAGTAGATCACCTGAGATGATGTGAGATGTTTATCACATGACATCAAGGTAGTAATGTAGTTATTAGTTAGTGAATGTTATGCCTTAATGGTGGTCTCCCAGCACATATATATTCATTAAACATCACTATGTCTCAAAACTAGACAGCAATAGTTTTTACTCAACACCACATCGTGGGTAACACAACCTTACACTTTTTCGTCATAAACTACGCTGGATACCTCTTCTTCTTCAGGTTCAATGCAAGTTTCTACTCGTAACCTTCAAAGCTGTACATGGACTTGCCCAATCATGCATTGCTGAACTCTCTGTTCCACAGGCCTCATACTTTAGTTTTCATCCTCAGTGGTTTGCAGGGCTTTCATTGTAACAGCTATGAAACTTAGGGGCTTCCACAGAGTCTTTGTGATCTAATCTAAGTTCCACCTTTGAAACACAAATCTGAACCCACCTCTTTACTTAGTGCTATCTTTATGCAGTCGTTTTATCTTTATGATTATAATTTGTTCCATGTTTGTGTACAACGTCCACTCTGTTACCTCGTCTAATTTTACTAAAGCAAGCTTCACCTTCAGAAAGGCACTGAGGCACTGAGGAAAGGACTGTTAATATAATTCATATAACTATTAGTGATCATGCAAAGAAACGTATGTCTTCAGATGTTTTTGAGAGTTCATGCTTCAGAGAATGGTTTAAGAAAGACCCACCGTGACAGATCATTTTTAAGCATTAAATAATTGTTTATTTCATTAGAACAAGGTCCAAGTGACAAATGAAAATCGTCACAGCAAACTTAGTGTTGAGGTGTATGGTTCTTGTTTATGTTTATAATTAATCTGTTACTGAAATGAATTTGGGGGCGGCACGGTGGCGCAGAAGGTAGTGTCGCAGTCACACAGCTCCAGGAGCCTCGAGGTTGTGGGTTTGATTCCCGCTCCAGGTGACTGTCTGTGAGGAGTGTGGTGTGTTCTCCCTGTGTCTGTGTGGGTTTCCTCCGGGTGACTGTCTGTGAGGAGTGTGGTGTGTTCTCCCTGTGTCTGTGTGGGTTTCCTCCGGGTGACTGTCTGTGAGGAGTGTGGTGTGTTCTCTCTGTGTCTGCGCGGGTTTCCTCCAGGTGACTGTCTGTGAGGAGTGTGGTGTGTTCTCCCTGTGTCTGTGTGGGTTTCCTCCGGGTGACTGTCTGTGAGGAGTGTGGTGTGTTCTCTCTGTGTCTGCGCGGGTTTCCTCCAGGTGACTGTCTGTGAGGAGTGTGGTGTGTTCTCCCTGTGTCTGTGTGAGTTTCCTCCGGGTGACTGTCTGTGAGGAGTGTGGTGTGTTCTCTCTGTGTCTGCGTGGGTTTCCTTCGGGTGACTGTCTGTGGGGAGTGTGGTGTGTTCTCCCTGTGTCCGCGCGGGTTTCCTCCGGGTGACTGTCTGTGAGGAGTGTGGTGTGTTCTCCCTGTGTCTGCGTGGTTTCCTCCAGGTGACTGTCTGTGAGGAGTGTGGTGTGTTCTCCCTGTGTCTGTGTGGGTTTCCTCCGGGTGACTGTCTATGAGGAGTGTGGTGTGTTCTCTCTGTGTCTGCGTGGGTTTCCTCCAGGTGACTGTCTGTGAGGAGTGTGGTGTGTTCTCCATGTGTCTGCGTGGGTTTCCTTCGGGTGACTGTTTGTGGGGAGTGTGGTGTGTTCTCCCTGTGTCTGCGCGGGTTTCCTCCGGGTGACTGTCTGTGAGGAGTGTGGTGTGTTCTCCCTGTGTCTGCGTGGGTTTCCTCCGGGTGACTCTCTGTGAGGAGTGTGGTGTGTTCTCCCTGTGTCTGTGTGGGTTTCCTCCAGGTGACTGTCTGTGAGGAGTGTGGTGTGTTCTCCCTGTGTCTGCGTGGGTTTCCTCCGGGTGACTGTCTGTAAGGAGTGTGGTGTGTTCTCCCTGTGTCTGCGTGGGTTTCCTCCGGGTGACTGTCTGTGAGGAGTGTGGCGTGTTCTCCCTGTGTCTGTGTGGGTTTCCTCCAGGTGACTGTCTGTGAGGAGTGTGGTGTGTTCTCCCTGTGTCTGCGTGGGTTTCCTCTGGGTGACTGTCTGTGAGGAGTGTGGTGTGTTCTCCCTGTGTCTGCGTGGGTTTCCTCCGGGTGAATGTCTGTGAGGAGTGTGGTGTGTTCTCCCTGTGTCTGTGTGGGTTTCCTCCGGGTGACTGTCTGTGAGGAGTGTGGTGTGTTCTCCCTGTGTCTGCGTGGGTTTCCTCCAGGTGACTGTCTGCGAGGAGTGTGGTGTGTTCTCCCTGTGTCTGAGTGGGTTTCCTCCGGGTTATTGTCTGTGAGGAGTGTGGTGTGTTCTCCCTGTGTCTGAGTGGGTTTCCTCCGGGTTATTGTCTGTGAGGAGTGTGGTGTGTTCTCCCTGTGTCTGTTTGGGTTTCCTCCGGGTGACTGTCTGTGAGGAGTGTGGTGTGTTCTCCCTGTGTCTGCGTGGGTTTCCTCCGGGTGACTGTCTGTGAGGAGTGTGGGTGGGTTTCCTCCGGGTGACTGTCTGTGAGGAGTGTGGTGTGTTCTCCCTGTGTCTGCGTGGGTTTCCTCCGGGTGACTGTCTGTGAGGAGTGTGGTGTGTTCTCCCTGTGTCTGAGTGGGTTTCCTCCGGGTGACTGTCTGTAAGGAGTGTGGTGTGTTCTCCCTGTGTCTGCGTGGGTTTCCTCTGGGTGACTGTCTGTGAGGAGTGTGGTGTGTTCTCCCTGTGTCTGCGTGGGTTTCCTCCGGGTGAATGTCTGTGAGGAGTGTGGTGTGTTCTCCCTGTGTCTGTGTGGGTTTCCTCCGGGTGACTGTCTGTGAGGAGTGTGGTGTGTTCTCCCTGTGTCTGCGTGGGTTTCCTCCGGGTGACTGTCTGCGAGGAGTGTGGTGTGTTCTCCCTGTGTCTGAGTGGGTTTCCTCCGGGTTATTGTCTGTGAGGAGTGTGGTGTGTTCTCCCTGTGTCTGAGTGGGTTTCCTCCGGGTTATTGTCTGTGAGGAGTGTGGTGTGTTCTCCCTGTGTCTGTTTGGGTTTCCTCCGGGTGACTGTCTGTGAGGAGTGTGGTGTGTTCTTCCTGTGTCTGCGTGGGTTTCCTCCGGGTGACTGTCTGTGAGGAGTGTGGGTGGGTTTCCTCCGGGTGACTGTCTGTGAGGAGTGTGGTGTGTTCTCCCTGTGTCTGCGTGGGTTTCCTCCGGGTGACTGTCTGTGAGGAGTGTGGTGTGTTCTCCCTGTGTCCGCTCCGGTTTCCTCCCACAGTCCAAAAACACACATTGGTAGGTGGCTTGGCGACTCAAAAGTGTCCGTAGGTGTGAGTGTGTGTGTGTGTGTGTGTGTGTGTCTGCGTTGCCCTGTGAAGGACTGGCGCCCCCTCCAGGGTGTATTCCCGCATTGCGCCCAATGATTCCAGTTAGACTCTGGACCACCGTGACCCTGAACTGGATAAGCGCTTACAGATAATGAATGAATGAATTAAATGAATTTTGATTATGTTTTTCAAAGTCTCCCAGAGGGTAAATCTACTTTACTCCCTTCCTAATGTATCATGCACATGTAGCTTAACATTTAATGGCTGTCTTTTAGGGGGAATGTGTGTGGTTTAGGAGCAGAAACTAGCATTTTATTGTTAATTAGTGCAGAACATTAACATTATAGAGCCATTGGAGATAAATAAAAATAGAGAAAAAACTCTGAACATTTAATTCACACTCACAATGTAATCAGTAAACACAGAGTTTTAGAAGTTAATTAGAAATTAATGACCGTATTTTAATGAAACATTGTATGTTGTATGAACATTATTTCATCAGAATTAGAAACCAGAAGTTCTCAAACCGATCAGGGATATGACAATGAACCTCAGTCAGCTGTGGAAATGCACTTAATACACTTATTGTTTGATCTGAAATAAAATCACAGTGTAAAATAACTGCTGTCAAAAAAAAGGATTGTAGTCGATGCAAACAATCATGCAATTATGTCAGAATTGTGACACGCCTACATCAAAGGAGGCCACTTTAGTTATGTAGCCTGGAAAAGGCTGGAACAAAGAGTGGAGCTGCCTCAAGTTTCAAGCTATTTGTAAACCATTCTGTCAGCTGAGAGTGGACTGAATTAGTCGCTCAAATCATTTTTTCACACATTCAGTTTAAGGCCTAAACTTTAGTCATTGTGCTTTGTTCAGTTTTAAAGATGCAGTTTCCTGTGTTTGGGTAGGGTAACTGGTTATCCCTGTCTTACTCTCTCTCTCTCTCTCTCTCTCTCTCTCTCTCTCTCTCTCTCTCTCTCTCTCTCTCTCTCTCTCATGTGTGAATGTGTGTTTTCTTTTTTTGTAAATGTATGCATACTATTTGTCGCGTGTGTGATGGCAGACTTTCATCCTGTTTATAATTGGGTAACAATAGAGCTGCTAATAATCCTGACCCTGTATTACAGTTTACAGTTTCCTCACGCGGACACAGGGAGAACACACCAACTCCTCACAGACTGTCACCCGGAGGAAACCCACGCAGACACAGGGAGAACACACCACACTCCTCACAGACAGTCACCCGGAGGAAACCCACACAGACACAGGGAGAACACACCTCACTCCTCACAGACAGTCACCCGGAGGAAACCCATGCGGACACAGGGAGAACACACCAACTCCTCACAGACTGTCACCCGGAGGAAACCCACGCAGACACAGGGAGAACACACCACACTCCTCACAGACTGTCACCCGGAGGAAACCCACACAGACACAGGGAGAACACACCACACTCCTCACAGACAGTCACCCGGAGGAAACCCACGCAGACACAGGGAGAACACACCACACTCCTCACAGACAGTCACCCGGAGGAAACCCACGCAGACACAGGGAGAACACACCACACTCCTCACAGACAGTCACCCGGAGGAAACCCACGCAGACACAGGGAGAACACACCACACTCCTCACAGACAGTCACCTGGAGGAAACCCACGCAGACACAGGGAGAACACACCACACTCCTCACAGACTGTCACCCGGAGGAAACCCACGCAGACACAGGGAGAACACACCACACTCCTCACAGACAGTCACCCGGAGGAAACCCACACAGACACAGGGAGAATACACCACACTCCTCACAGACAGTCACCCTTAGGAAACCCACGCAGACACAGGGAGAACACACCACACTCCTCACAGACAGTCACCCGGAGGAAACCCACGCAGACACAGCGAGAACACACCACACACCTCACAGACAGTCACCCGGAGGAAACCCACACCGACACAGGGAGAATACACCACACTCCTCACAGACAGTCACCCGGAGGAAACCCAAACAGACACAGGAAGAACCCACAACCTCCATGTCCCTGGAGCTGTGTGACTGCGACACTACCTGCTGCACCACCGTGCATGAATGAATAGACACCAAACAGTCAACCAGATACTCAGTCACAGCATGGGATTTGGACGGCGGAAGGAATCTGGAGCCCCCAGGGGGAAACCCACACAGATACAAGTGAGGACTGAACCCAGGACACCGCTGCTGCGTGATTCAGTTCATTGATGATGTAAACAGCCCTGTGAAGCCCGCATGGTTAAGTTTACTAAAAACAACTAGTGAGAGTCAGGTAATGTCAACAGATGCATACCACTGAGTGGGAGAGGCCGTGTGTGTTAATGAACATGAACAGTGCAAATCATTTAGAGTTTACTCTGCTGTGACCTTTCTAACTAAAATATCTGAAGAATGTGAGGTGTATTCTGTTGTTGATGGATGCAGTCTGATTGTGATGACAGAAATGGTTTTGAATTGTGGCCAAATGTTCATATGTTCGTTTGTCGTCAAACTACACAAGCATAAGCTTTTCAGTTAGTGACATTCAGTAAGAATATTGTTAGAGAAGTAAAAGTATTAATGAAGAAAATGACCAGAGATGGACAGAAATGTAAAACAGTTGAAAGCACAACATATTGTTCAATAGTGAAGGAAAAAGTCCCTGCTCACACACTTTATACTGGGTTTAACAGATAACTGACTGTTGTCATGCACATTTTTTTTGGTGGCACGTAATGTAGCACAAAAATCTCTTGATTCTAGAACCTTTATGTGTTCATTTTTTGACAGCTTTTTATTTTTGGTGTGTGTGTGTTTAATTATTGATATCCTGCATTTTGGCCAAGAATTTACATTTTACTTAAAGCTTTGACTAACAAATTGTATTCAGCTTACACATTTGACTTTAAAAGTCCTTTTGCTTTAAAGTCCACTTATTTGCGAATGTTCTCCATATTTACACTGTTTTAATTGCATTTTAGTAACTGGTTATAAACTAAAAAGTGTGCATTGGTGAGAAACTTTCTCTGAGTGTTGACTTCTGAGTATTAATATGTAAAGCTAAGAATGTTAAAATTGTGAAGCTTTTCTTACAGTGCCCTTTTGTACCTCTCAGCCGTACTGTATATGTATGTATATAGTAATATATATATTTTATGCTAGAAACAGGTCTCAAACATCATATTTTTAAATTCTTAACCATTATATATAAAAACTTACTGTACATACTTTTCAGATGTATTTAAGTCTGTTTCCACATCATTACTGCACTGTAATTTTACATTATAATATCAGTATCTCTCAGTAGTGTTTTCTATCACTATATATATATATATATGATCAGAGATATATTACTTCTTCTTCATATATATGTATTTACTTCATGATCATGTCTTGTTTGATTTTCATTATTATTATTATTACTTTTTTTATTGGTAAGTCACATTTTCTTTTGGGAAATCCTGCATGTTGTTTGTAAATGTTTTGGAATTTAAAAAAATGCTTTTAGTTTTTCTCAGTTTACTTCTTTTTTGCAAGGGAACTTGCTATAAGTTCTAAGTGTTAAGATCCAGTGTGAGCTTCCAAAATCCACAGCAAAATACCTGATTCATTCATTATCTGTAAGCGCTTATCCAGTTCAGGGTCACGGTGGGTCCAGAGCCTACCTGGAATCACTGGGTGCAAGGCGGGAATACACCCTGGAGGGGGCGCCAGTCCTTCACAGGGCAACACAGACACATACACACATTCACTCACACACTCACACGTACGGACACTTTTTGAGTCGCCAATCCACCTACCAATGTGTGTTTTTGGACTGTGGGAGGAAACCGGAGCACCCGGAGGAAACCCACGCAGACACAGAGAGAACACACCACACTCCTCACAGACAATCACCCGGAGGAAACCCATGCAGACACAGAGAGAACACACCACACTCCTCACAGACAGTCACCCGGAGCGGGAATCGAACCCACAACCTCCATGTCCCCGGAGCTGTGTGACTGCGACATCTACCTGCTGCACCACCGTGCCGCCCATAATACCAAATTATTATGATTAATTATTAATAAGTTTACAGTACTTTACCGTGAATTTCTTTTGTCAGGAAATGTAATGAAGTCTCACTGAATCAAAGCACAGTAGCACTCACTCGTGGAGCAGTCCCTGTACGTGAGAGTATGAGTAAATGAGAAATATCTCCCCTTGAGGTACATTTCCTAAAAAACCGCATGTGCTCAGATAACCTGCCTGTCCTGTGAATGTAGGCCTAATTGTGGCTCCTCAGTATTAATCAATCCTACCATGAGACCATGAGATTAACCTTTATGCTGAGTTTGTGTGGGAATTGCTATGAGCAGCTAAAATAAAAGCCTTCATATTTTCAGAGTCATATTGTCTATGAAAATATGTCAGGAATTCACCGCAATTCAAACACACAAACTAAGAGAGAAAGTGAACTATGCGATCCTACCTGTCAGCAACCTCAACCAGTCAGACAGCCATGTGTGTGTATGGTGTGGCTGTGTGTTGATACGCACGCTAGACCCTCCTTTCAAACTGTAAAGGACAAGTACAGAAAAATTATTTTTTTTCCATGCCAAATATAAGCATCACACATAATTACAATGCGCACACAGATAACACAGACAAGAGAGCCCCACACCCCAGCCCTCCTCCTGTTTTTACAGCCAACACAAATTTTTCAATTCAAAAGACCGGCATTTCATACATGCTCTCAGACACACAAGTGAGGTCATACAGTCGTAGACATCCCAGTTCAAATTTCAAGTTTTGCTGATGTTATTTGTGAAAAAATCACACATACTCCACAGAAAAAAAAAAAAAAAAGCCATTTCTGCTCATTTTAAAGTGAGGTTCTGTTACACTTCTGTAATTCAATGAAACGCCTTGCTATAGACATTTGGTCCAACCTTTGGTTTTCAATAAGCTATGGATGTATTTTCCTACTTCAAAAGTTATGTCTTAGATTCTGGTTGCATTTCTTTGCTTTTCACAATCCAGTATTTCCAAACACATCATCATCTCTTAGGGCACGGTGGTGCAGCAGGTAGGTGTCGCAGTCACACAGCTCCAGGGGCCTGGAGATTGTGGGTTCGATTCCCGCTCCGGGTGACTGTCTGTGAGGAGTTGGTGTGTTCTCCCTGTGTCTGCGTGGGTTTCCTCCGGGTGACTGTCTGTGAGGAGTGTGGTGTGTTCTCCCTGTGTCTGCGTGGGTTTCCTAAGGGTGACTGTCTGTGAGGAGTGTGGTGTGTTCTCCCTGTGTCTTTGTGGGTTTCCTCCGGGTGACTGTCTGTGAGGAGTGTGGTGTGTTTTCCCTGTGTCTGTGTAGGTTTCCTCCGGGTGACTGTCTGTGAGGAGTGTGGTGTGTTCTCCCTGTGTCTGCGTGGGTTTCCTCCGGGTGACTGTCTGTGAGGAGGGTGGTGTGTTCTCTCTGTGTCTGCGTGGGTTTTCTCCGGGTGACTATCCGTGAGGAGTGTGGTGTGTTTTCCCTGTGTCTGTGTAGGTTTCCTCCGGGTGACTGTCTGTGAGGAGTGTGGTGTGTTCTCCCTGTGTCTGCGTGGGTTTCCTCCGGGTGACTGTCTGTGAGGAGTGTGGTGTGTTCTCCCTGTGTCTGCATGGGTTTCCTCCGGGTGACTGTCTGTGAGGAGTGTGGTGTGTTCTCCCTGTGTCTGCCTGGGTTTCCTCCGGGTGACTGTCTGTGAGGAGTGTGGTGTGTTCTCCTTGTGCCCGCATGGGTTTCCTCCGGGTGCTCTGGTTTCCTCCCACAGTCCAAAAACACACGTTGGTAGGTGGATTGGTGACTCAAAAGTGTCCGTAGGTGTGTGTGTGTGTGAGTGAATGTGTGTGTCTGTGTTGCCCTGTGAAGGACTGGCGCCCCCTCCAGGGTGTGTTCCCACCTTGCGCCCAATGATTCCAGGTAGGCTCTGGACCCACAGCGACCCTGAACTGGATTAGTGCTTACAGATAATGAATGAATGAATGAATTATTTTGATATGTATGAACTTTCCAGTAACATAAAAGTTACTGTTGTCTTAAATGCAAGCGTAGCATACCATAACGATGATGTAATATGGCTTTACAGTCACTGTGTGGCATTTACCATATTATCAGAGCAATTAGGGCACATTTCCAGCATTCCTGGTCTCCTCACATGAAGGCAGTCACAGTGAGAAAAATACACAGCATGAGTTTCTACATCTACTTTCAATGGCAAAGCATTAGCAATAACACTGTCACAAACTAAAGTTGTTAACAAAAGTGGCCTGACCTCACATGTCTCAAAGGCAACACACACAAATATGGACACTTTTGAGTCGCCAATCCACCTTCCAATGTGTGTTTGGACCATGGGAGGAAACCGGAGCACCTCGACACAGGACATCAAGCTCCTCACAGACAGTCACTCAGAATGGGGCGTAGTGGCTGGAAATGATGGAAGCAAATAACTCTGGAAAAAAGTGTAAAAGAGGAAAGTCTCAACCAGCAAATTTCTGTGCAGCCTGCACAGGACAGGGATCTGTATATAACATGCAATGAAGTATACACATGCTTTTTGCTGAATATTTTATCAGCTCATATAGGGCAGCCACCACCCTAGCCTTCACCTCAAGCTCAGAAACATCCACACCTCGGTCTAAACTGCATGTCATGATATTCCAATAAAGCCGAGAGACAAAGTCAACATAGGGAACATGTAGTGACTGAAGCCAGGCAGCAGTTTTACATTTAAGCTGGTTCCTATATTGTCATTTTACATAGTAGTTTTAACCAGATATCAGGTTTTAGAGCACTGCTTACTGCTTATAATAAATAGCTTCCAAGACAGAGAGACAAATCAGCCAGACAATCGGTCTCAACAGGAACAAATTAGTGCTGTTCCAACTTAACAATGTTGCTCTGAAAGGAAGAGATGATTCATTCATTCATTCATTATCTGTAACCCTTATCCAGTTCAGGGTCGCAAGGTGGGAATACACCCTGGAGGGGGCGCCAGTCCTTCACAGGGCAACACACATTCACTCACACCTATGGACACTTTTGAGTCGCCAATCCACCTACCAACGTGTGTTTTTGGACTGTGGGAGGAAACCGGAGCACCCAGAGGAAACCCACGCAGACACAGAGAGAACACACCAACTCCTCACAGACAGTCACCCGGAGGAAACCCACGCAGACACAGGGAAAACACACCACACTCCTCACAGACAGTCACCCGGAGAAAACCCACGCAGACACAGGGAAAACACACCACACTCCTCACGGACAGTCACCCGGAGAAAACCCACACAGACACAGGGAAAACACACCACACTCCTCACAGACAGTCACCCGGAGAAAACCCATGCAGACACAGGGAGAACACACCAACTCCTCACAGACAGTCACCCGGAGGAAACCCGCGTAGACACATGGAGAACACACCACACTCCTCACAGACAGTCACCCGGAGGAAACCCACACAGACACAGGGAGAACACACCAACTCCTCAAAGACAGTCACCCGGAGGACACCCACGCAGACACAGGGAGAACACACCACACAGACAGTCACCCGGAGCGGGAATCAAACCCACAACCTCCAGGACCCTGGAGCTGTGTGACTGCGACACTAACCTGCTGCACCACTGTGCCGCCCTCATATCAAATTCATACACATCAAAAATACAATCTGCTTTTGTAAAACCTGTTGGCTCACCTATAATTAGATACAAGTTTTCCCTAGTTTAACCCCAGCTGGTGTTATTGCTTCTAATATTGCAGTTCTAATAGTAATCTCATAATCCTTTGTAGACTCTTCCTATAACTATTCCTGAGTTATTTTTAGCAGCTGCACATGACCCTAAATCACAAGTGTTAGGTTGTGGAGCAGTGGATCTATGAGACATGTGGCATAGGGGGTGATCCACTTGTGGCTGAATGCCATCAAATCATTGCAGAACTGTTGCGACATCTAGCCTAAAGCCCTAAAGGTGCAGAAACCATCTAATTATTTCTGAGGAAATGAGGAAACACCTACTTTTAACTATATAGATTAGCCTTTTCTACAATGTAAACACAATGCTGTTTTGATGCAGCGATTGAATACAATCAGTGATGCAAACAAAACAGGGTGTCTAGCAAAACCCTGCCATAAGCTAAAACACTGTTATCCCCCCCCCAGAGGTAAAGTTTATTCATTTTTAAGTTCTGATGTTTGCATATCACTCTGCCACAGTCTGCACTGCCCAAATAGAAGTCTTGCAATCAGAATGTGCATGCGGTTCGCCTTTATTATGGACAAGGAATATTCTTCTGCCACCCTCATTTTCAGACTTCTGACTGCCCTTACCTTTGGTATCTGTGAACATGTAAGTGTGGGAGTGTGTTTAAGTGTGTACTACGTTCCAGGGTAAGGTGTGGTGAAGACACACCTGTGTCAAGTATTAGTGTGAGCAGAATGCTTGTAGACACCCTCTAGTGACAATCTTAACTCCACTCATAGAGATGTGAGTCACAGTAGCGACACACGTTGTAAATCTGGAGGTGCTTGTTTCGGTCTCCGTGGTGGGCTGTGAATGCACTTGGTACACACTGAGCATTTTCTGTTTATTTAACAGTTTTGTTTTGTTTTTGGTGCATGGTGTACATTTTTCTGTCCACCTGAGTACATACACCCACTGTGTACATTGTTCTGTCCTGAGACCTTAATTCTCAATTCTCTCTCCTTTGCTCCACCGGCAATGTCCATCTCCACCATCACTGCCTTTGTTATGTACAGTGAAGTGGTAAACAGTCAGGTTTAATAAGCTGCTTCATATACACAGGTGTGTAGTACTGTCCTTATATATTACTGAGCAGTAGTCAGAGGCCATCCTTGATTTTATTTAAACTCAAAATGGGTAGATAGATAGATAGATAGATAGATAGATAGATAGATAGATAGATACATACACACACATACTTACTTACTTACTAACTTATTTACTTTATTTATCCCCAGGGGAAATTCAAGATTAATACATATTATTCATCTTTAGCATTAGCAAAATAGCAACAAAAATTAATGTCACTGAGAGGTGACAAGACAAACACAGAAACAATCTTGAATCAGGAACAATGGACAAGCATTAGGATCTGAGTGACTTTGAGAAAGGCCAAAGTTTGTTGGTGATAAAGTTATGGTCCAAGCATCAGAGAAAGTCTTTTGGGCCATACCTTGTACATAGTGGTTACTAACTACCAAAAGTGGTACAAGGAAGGGCAATCAATGAACTGGCGACAGGTCTGGTGTGCCTAGGCTCACTGATACACAAAGGATCTAAGGGATACAATGTTGAGACACGTTGTTACGTCTTATCACAACTGGCAGAAGTGGTTTTTGTTGCAGTAGCTCTTTTGCTGGATTTGCAAAGACTGGCTTGCATTCACTCCACTTGTACATCACTTTGCCTTGGGTTCTCAAGCCCCTTGTTCACCGGTTGAACCTTGAACCACTTTGGTAGGTACTAACCAATGCATACCATTTAATACTCAACATTCGCTGCATTTTTGGATGCTCTGACCAAGTCATTACAACCATCACAATTTGGCCCAGGTAAAAATCTCTTGGATTCTTGTGCTTGCAGCAAATCAACTTCAAAAACAGTCTGTTCATTTGCTGTGTAATATATCTCACCCATTGACAGGTGCTGTTGTAATGAGATAGTGTTAACTCTGTCATGTGTTAGTGGCTTTAATCTTGTGGCTGTTTGGAGTATCCTTTGCTGCTTTGGTCTGATGCTGAGGGCTGAGGTCTCGTCTCTATTGCGTCCTGTATATTCTTCTGAGAATTTCAGATATATCTTTAATTTCTTTCTCTCCGTAACAGCTTCTTGGATTTATTTATATACTGATTGTGACTTTCCATTTAAAATTGATTTCCGTTTCATTCCTTATTAAAATGAGTTACTTCATATCCCTCAGAATAACTTCTGAAAAAGAAACAACCCTTTGCCCTTCAATTTTACTCTCACTTTAACCACAACATCCTCATGCTCCACAGTGTCAGTTCGTACACTTGAGGATATGGTGTGATGTGATGGAACAACTAGCATCGCTCATTTACCCAGTTATTCACTCACTTACTCACTCACTCACTCTCAATATATCATTGACTCAGGCATAATTTTCTCTTATTTACTCTCTCTCTCTCTCTCTCTCATTCACGCTCTCGCAAGATATGATTGTCTTCTTGTCGTCTGAAATCAGTTCTTTTTTCCAGTGGCTGCTCCCAGCAAACATTTAGCACAGTTTCAGTGTCATGAAGAAGAAATATATATATTCTTTTTTCTTCATCACATTTCATTACATTCTTGTCTGATGATTATCTGCTCTCTCTCTCTCTCTCTCTCTCTCTCTCTCTCTCTTTTAATCTGCATTCATCTTGTGAGTTTATTTGTTTACTGGGTGTGCCTGCCTTCTGCTGGAAATGAACCACAAGGAGAACCACAGGTCTTATACTACTGCTTTGATTATACCACTTCAACTTGTAAATACTGTTAAAACCCTTTATTGAACATGGCTATCATTCAGCAGGTGCATCCTGCTCAGCTCAGCTTGGGGATTTTAACATTCGAATGTGACAGATTAAGATTAAGTGTGTTAGAAAATCAGCAGATTGTGCTGGACTCTAGTCCTAGGCACAAATGCTTTGAAATGTTTATTTCTTTGAGATAAAATGCTAGAGACTGGTGTCCTGAGCTGTATGTTTGACACCATGCGCCCCTTAAGGATAAGGAGTGTACTCCAAATTTTGCAGTGTGCATGTTTTGTCATATATCAAAATATCATGCATATTCATGTATTTTGACTTATAAAAGCTGTCTGAGGTCATGGAAGGTGCAAGGGTCTTCGTTACTCTTCCAATAAAACAGACTCGTCAATAAGGGTTTACACCACTTCAAAAATTACCCCCCTGTATTCAACAGCAACTCATGAGACAGCTACATACGTTCAGGTTCGATTTTGTACAGGGAGTTAATATGATACTCAAAAGCTAAGAGCGAGGATCAGACAGTTATTGAGGACAGAGAGCGAGAGAGAAGAAGTGAATGATACCAGCAGATTGAGAGAAAGGAGAGAAGAGGCCTTTTGGTTTAACTGGCTTATCTGCATTCCTCCCTTAGTCACCCTTTTTCTGCTGTGCCCCTGCCAGTCCCATGCCCATTTCACACTGATCTGACAGCAGTCACAAAGTGTTTATAAACTACCTGGATTTTAGGGTTCAGTAAAAGGTCAGTAGTGGGCACAATGCTGGTGAGAAAGGAACCAGAAATAGCTTTAAATTAAACATGGGGCAGCCTTTGGGATTGATTTGTAATAAAGTGATTAACTGTAGGTTTATAGTACAGTTGCATGTGCTAACTATCCATGCTATTAGCATCACCTACTTTGTACTGTAATTTCTTGGCTACATTATGTCCATTATATTGCTGCATAATTCATCACCACAGGCCCTGCCCCTTTAATCACTGGTCAGTGTGGCATATATATACAGGGTGGGCCATTAATATGGATACACCTTAATTCCAGGTAGGCTCTGGACCCCCCGTGACCCTAAATTGGATAAGCGGTTACAGATAATGGATGGATGGATGGATGGTTGGTGATATTAACTTCCTGTTTGTGGCACATTAGTATATGGGAGGGGGGGGAAACTTTTCAAGATGGGTGGTGACCATGGCGGCCATTTTGAAGTCAGTCATTTTGAACCCAACTTTAATGTTTTCAACTTTTATTTTTTCAATTTTCCCATTGAAAAAATAAAAGTTGGATTCAAGATGGCCGACTTCAAAACGGCCGCCATGATCACCACCCATCTTGAAAAGTTTCCCCCCCCCTCCCATATACTAATGTGCCACAAACAGGACGTTAATATCACCAACCATTCCCATGTGACACATCAAACTTATTGGGAATTTCACAAGAAAAACAATGGTGTGCTTGGTTTTAACGTAACTTTATTCTTTCATGAGTTATTTACAAGTTTCTGACCACTTATAAAATGTGTTCAAAGTGCTGCCCATTGTCCCAGTGCTGCCCTCTTCTCCCACTCTTCACACACTGATAGCAACACCGCAGGAGAAATGCTAGCACAGGCTTCCAGTATCCGTAGTTTCAGGTGCTGCACACCTCGTATCTTCACAGCATAGACAATTGCCTTCAGATGACCCCAAAGATAAAAGTCTAAGGGGGTCAGATCGGGAGACGACCAATCCACTTTCCAGGAAACTGTTCATCTAGAAATGCTCGGACCTGACACCCATAATGTGGTGCTGCACCATCTTGCTGGAAAAACTCAGGGAACGTGCCAGCTTCAGTGCATAAAGAGAAAAACACATCATCATGTAGCAATTTCGCATATCCAGTGGCCTTGAGGTTTCCATTGTTGAAGAATGGCCCCACTGTCTTTGTACCCCACATACCACACCATACCATCAAGATGTGCAGCACCTGAAACTACGGATACTGGAAGCCTGTGCTAGCATTTCTCCTGCGGTGTTGCTATCAGTGTGTGAAGAGTGGGAGAAGAGGGTTGCATTGACAATCCAACACAATGGGCAGCACTTTGAACACATTTTATAAGTGGTCAGAGACTTGTAAATAACTCATGAAAGAATAAAGTTACGTTAAAACCAAGCACACCATTGTTTTTCTTGTAAAATTCCCAATAAGTTTGATGTGTCACATGGCCCTCTTCCCACTGAAAAAACAAAAGTTGGATCCAAAATGGCCGACTTCAAAATGGCCACCATGGTCACCACCCATCTTTAAAAGGTTTCCCCCCTCCCACATACTAATGTGCCATGTGCCACAAACAGGAAGTTAATATCACCAACCATTCCCATTTTATTAAGGTGGAGAAAGGGCAAATAAACTGCAAATAAACACAAATTAGTGCATGAAAGGATTTGTTCCAAAACACATTAAAGACCACTTGCAGGATTTAATTATTAAATAAAGAATCATGTCTGTTATTGGAATGGGAACATATACAGCATTTATCTGTGGTATATTATGATCTATATCACATTTCAGACAAATTAAAATGTCTTTTTATTCTCATACATTAGGCTTATATTCTCTTTTAAGTCTTTGAGCTATTTAAAGTAAGTTCAGGACTGTTGTTTATATGAAAAGGAAAAAGAATAGATAGCACATCAGCGGAGAGATGGGTTTTGAGCGGCAGAGATAAGAGGAAGCGTGGAACAGAGAACAGTACAGGAGCATAGACGGGTAGACAGAAGTGTGAAACAGGTATTCCCAGTCTCATCCACCTGTACTGAATGAAAGGTGGTGCACCTGTTTCAGTGGGCGGGGCTAGGACAGGTGACAGCGCCTTAACTACAGAGACCAGTTCAAGAGAGACGAGCATACAGAAGGAGAGGGAGTAAGAGAAAGAGAGGGACCTGGGACTGCACACATCTTTTTGTCAAGATGGCTAATACGATCAAGACTAGTCCAGGGAAGATGAGTCAGTGAGTGCACCTCTGTTTGTGTGTTTGAGTTTTGTAGTAGTAGTATTGTGGATTCCCAGCTCAGCTTCCTTCTACTTTATATACTGGTTAATCAAGTTGAAAGCCATGAATGTCTTTGGCTGTAGGACCATAAATATATCCAATTATAATTGTTGCATTGCATCTTTATCGGTACCTGATTGAGGAGTGTTCTATGTGTGGTTTAAATATTAGATGCATAACAACCAGTTTAACTTCTTACTTAGATACTTTATAATATTCAGTAAGTTAAGTATAACTAGGTCTTTTGGTGTGCTTTCTCTATGCATCTCTGTTGATGGTGTATACAGGTTATTTTACTCCAGCTTTGAGTGTACAGTCATGTAAACTGCATGTGGACACTGTCTTCCACATTCCACATTGTTGTTGATAGTGTTTGCTGTTACAGATAGTGGAGCGTTAAACTTTTACCCCAAACCATAAATGATTATTGAGCTGAAGAATGTGTTGCATCACACACGTGTGTGATGTTTGAGGGGCTGGCCGGCAAGAACTTTTATTTATCTTTATGGCAGGCCTCGCCTGTTCTGGCGTCCCAGTAATCACTGTCAAAAACGGCAGTGACTCACAGGACTGTGTTTAAATCAATGGGGATTACGTATGCAGGCGCGATACATTCTTTGTGAGAGGGAAGGTGGAGCGAAATGGGTGCCGCACACATCACTGAGGACACCAAGACTTATAAATAGATAAATGCCTGCTGTATGTCGACTGTACTTACTTTCAACAATTAACTTCGCATTCCTCAAAATGGCTTCTGTATCAAGAGTAGAGTTTGCTCAGAATAACGATGGACTTTTCCAGACTGTGTGTAACAGCTCATATGAAAGGGGTTTTAAATGGTCGATGTATTTTAATATTGATTCGTGCGCACATCCCAACAGGGGGAACACAACAAGAGACAGCTTTGGAGTATTTCCCAGGGTAGTACTGACAAAAATGTGTAGATATGTGATGTAAATGTGTTGAAATTAAATCTTTGTAATTCTTAAGTGTGTTCTCTCTGTGTCTGCGTGGGTTTCCTCCGGGTGACTGTCTGTGAGGAGTGTGGCGTGTTCTCCCTGTGTCTGCGTGGGTTTCCTCCGGGTGATTGTCTGTGAGGAGTGTGGCGTGTTCTCCCTGTGTCTGCGTGGGTTTCCTCCGGGTGACTGTCTGTGAGGAGTGTGGCGTGTTCTCCCTGTGTCTGCGTTGGTTTCCTCTGGGTGACTGTCTGTGAGGAGTGTGGTGTGTTCTCCCTGTGTCTGCGTGGGTTTCCTCCGGGTGACTGTCTGTGAGAGTGTGGTGTGTTCTCTCTGTGTCTGCGTGGGTTTCCTCCGGGTGACTGTCTGTGAGGAGTGTGGTGTGTTCTCCCTGTGTCTGTGTGGGTTTCCTCCGGGTGACTGTCTGTGAGAGTGTGGTGTGTTCTCCCTGTGTCTGCGTGGGTTTCCTCCGGGTGACTGTCTGTGAGGAGTGTGGTGTGTTCTCCCTGTGTCTGTGTGGGTTTCCTCCGGGTGCTCTGGTTTCCTCCCACGGTCCAAAAACACACGTTGGTAGGTGGATTGGCGACTCAAAAGTGTTCGTAGGTGTGAGTGTGTGAGGGAATGTGTGTGTGTGTGTTGCCCTGTGAAGGACTGGCGCCCCCCATCAGGGTGTATTCCCGCCTTGCGCCCAATGATTCCAGGTAGACTCTGGACCCACCGCGACCCTGAACTGGATAAGGGTTACAGATAATGAATGAATGAATGAATGAATAATTCTTAAGTCTTTAGCAAATAAATAATCAAAATCTTGCAAGTAATGTTTGAATAAAAACATTTGGACAGAAACATGCCTTTGTAAGAATCGCAGAGCCAATGTCAGGGAATGAAACATAATTAAAAAAGCACACACCGGCTTATCATGTAAATGGCCTCTGGCTAAAGGCACGGCCTGTTTTCCTTTCAGGGTGTAACGCAAAACACATCGATCCAGCTTAGTGCACACTGTTCAGGAGCCAGAATGTATTCACTAACAGTTCTGATGGCAGGACAATGCAGTCTGTGTGTCTGAGTGTGGAGAGTAGCATGGTGAAAGTGTCTGCAGAGGATTTGTTGAACTTGTGTTATTCAGTACGTCCATTTCCCATACAACGGCATGTGGAACTACTGAACACAGAACAGTCGCAAATGTATTTGCTTAAATTATCTTTGTGCTTATTGTGGCCAGTGCTGATTTGATTTTTCTTGGGCACTTACTTCCCAGAAGCACCCAATCCCTATGGAAAAAAACAAAGCATCACTTTTCCCTGAGGGTATTTTAACGACGTAAATCTGCACTCTACTTTGTGAGCTACTTCATTTCTTAAAACGACAACCTTGGGTACACTTACCTGACACTAATTAAATACTCAGAATAGTAAACAAAAGTGACACAGTGCTTCTAAAAACTGTGATAATGCATTTAGGACCTTTAGACTATGGTGTGTGTGTGTGTGTGTGTGTGTTTGTGTGTTTAGTCATATTATTCAGTATGCGAGGCATGCTGGTTTTTGGGAGTGTCATACATGAAAGGCGAAGACGCCAAACAGGAACCCCTTGCAATACTAGCTTAAAACATGTGCCCATACAAACACACACACACACACACACACAGCATTCATGGCACTCTCACTTATTTGCCCTTACCTCCTTACTTTTATTTCTTCTTTTACATCCTTGTTCTCACACTAAAGCATTATTCCAAGTGCCGCCTCCATGTGTTAAAGCAGCCTTTGCAACAATTAATAGTTTTTGTAATCATCCGCTACAAATACTAACAGAGACATATGGAATTCATGTAACGTTAATGTATGTATATTGTTTGTGAGCCTGGGTGTGGGACCCACCTCTCTCCATCACCAAAGTACAGTCGCTGGCATCTGTATTCTAACATGAAAGATCAGGGCCAAAAACCATCAGTGTTAAGATCATCTTAACAGAGAGAGAGAGAGGGTTCAGTGCAATGTTCACTTAAGAATCTTCTTTGTTCTGACCTTTCCAGTGAGGTTTAGATGGAAAATGCATCATGGGATTTTGTATTTTGTGAAATCAGATCAATCTCCATCACTATTTAAACCAATTTCAAAGGGTTTAATGCTCTCCTTTTCTCACTAATGGGTTCTTTATATCCACTCAGACCCGCAGTGAAAGGTCTGTAGTTTTCAGATGGTCTTCCTCCTCTTCAAGGTCATCCCCATACAGTGCTTACCGTCAGGAATTGTATTTATGTCAATATGTTAATCATGCAACATGAATAAAATGTATTTAACATACTTTATTATCTTGATTTCATTCATTATCTGTAAGTGCTTATCCAATTCAGGCTCGCGGTGGGTCCAGAGCCTACCTGGAATCATTGGGTGCAAGGCAGGAATACACCCTGGAGGGGGCGCCAGTCCTTCACAGGGCAACACACACTCACACATTCACTCACACACTCAAACCTACGATCACTTTTGAGTCGCCAATCCACCTACCAACGTGTGTTTTTGGACCATGGTAGGAAACCCACGCAGACACAGGGAGAACACACCACACTCCTCACAGACAGTCACCCGGAGGAAACCCACGCAGACACAGAGAGAACACACCAACTCCTCACAAACAGTCACCCGGAGCAGGAATCGAACCCACAACCTCCAGGCCCCTGGAGCCGTGTGACTGCGACACTACCTGCTGCACCACCGTGCCGCTGGAGCTTGATTTCATATATTTTGTAATTAAGTCACTTCATTGCATTTTTCGAGGGCAGATAAAAGACAGCGTTTGATTCCCTTGAAGTAAAGACGATTCAATTATTATCAGCTTAATCACGACTAAAGGATTTCATTGGAGGGAGACCCTGCCAGCTCACACTGCTAAAGATAAGGGCTGCTGATGGGTGGTGGTTTATCTACAGCTACAACGTTCACCTGTCTAAGTTGATAATGAAATACTTGCTGCTTTCAACAGTGCATTGTGCAGGACACAATTCCTTAAACCTCTTTAAACAGTAGTCATGCCTGAGAGGGCCACTTTTTTCAGTTGACAGGTGACACTGTAATACCGAAAAGCTGCTGAGAAAATCCCTCAAAAAGCCAGCAGACACTGCTCCACATTCCGAGTGACACTCCCAGTTTACATTCACCCTAAAAGAGGGGCCGCGTGGAGAGGAAAGGCAGATTGCTTAATGTCAGACTGGAGGGTGATGAGGCTGTTTTAAAGAGTTGTGTTTACATTAGTGAAGAAGTGAGGTGCTTCAGCGGTAGGTTGTTATTTTGTGTGGTGTGTGTTCAGAATTGTACATTGTGTGCATTATATTCTTCTTAATTTAATCTATATGTAATCTCCTGTGGGCGGCACGGTGGCGCAGCAGGTAGTGTCGCAGTCACACAGCTCCTGGAGGTTGTGGGTTCGATTCCCGCTCCGGGTGACTGTCTGTGAGGAGTGTGGTGTGTTCTCCCAGTGTCTGCGTGGGTTTCCTCCGGGTGACTGTCTGTGAGGAGTGTGGTGTGTTCTCCCTGTGTCCACGTGGGTTTCCTCCAGGTGCTCCGGTTTCCTCCCACAGTCCAAAAACACACGTTGGTAGGTGGATTGGCGACTCAAAAGTGTCCGTATGTGTGAGTGTGTGTTGCCCTGTGAAAGACTAGCGCCCCCTCCAGGGTGTATTCCCGCCTTGCGCCCAATGATTCCAGGTAGGCTCTGGACCCACCACCACCCTGAACTGGATAAGCGCTTACAGATAATGGAAGAGACCAAACAAACTCATACTGCTCATGTAAACAGTTGTTTATATCTCAATATCTCATTGTGTCAGTTCCCTAAGACATTTGTAAAGCACTGTATATTATTCATTTAGATGTAGATTGCGTACAGAAGGTAAAATTCAATAACAGTCAATAACAACATAGAACACCTTAATACCATCGCAAGACATGGTAGGCCACCACAAAGGTCTTTATTTCCTTTGAATGTGAAGGTTCTACAGTTCTTTGTCTCAGTGTATCCAGTGGGTCTAAAAGGATGTGTGTCTTAGGGAAACTGACCATTACAAGAAATAAAAAAAACTGCAAATCCAGCTACTTTTTGTGTCTGACATTGTGTCATCATATGGTTGTATGGTTATATGATTGAGCTCTCTCTCTCTCTCTCTCTCTCTCTGTGTGTGTGTGTGTGTGTTCAGGGTGCAGTTGAATGAGCTGTCAGTTCTGGTTAACCGTGTACAAAAGAATGCAGACCGGGTGGAGAAGAATATATTGCAAGCTGAAGATCTGCTAGATCTGGTACAACACACACAAACACACAAACAACTACACAGTGGCATGCAAAACAAATGACTCAGTTATTGATCGTAAGACTATTCTCTTCCCTTGTCTCCTCTCTGCTTCTCTTCTCTCCTCTTCCCTTCCTCTTCTCTCCTCTTCCCTTTCTCTTCTCTCCTCTTCCCTTCTCTTCTCTCCTCTTTCCTTCTCTTCTCCCCTCTTCACTTCTTTTCTCCCCTCTTCTCTTCTTTCCTCTTCCCTTCTCTTCTCTTTCATTCTCTCCTCTCCTCTTCCCTTCTCTTCTCTCATCTTCCCTTCTTTTCTCCCCTCTTCCCTTCTCTTCTTTCCTCTTCCCTTCTCTTCTCTCCTCTTTCATTCTCTCCTCTCCTCTTCCCTTCTCTTCTCTCGTCTTCCCTTCTCTTCTCTCCTCTTTCATTCTCTCCTCTCCTCTTCCCTTCTCTTCTCTCGTCTTCCCTTCTCTTCTCTCCTCTTTCATTCTCTCCTCTCGTCTTCCCTTCTCTTCTCTCGTCTTCCCTTCTTTTCTCTCCTCTTCCCTTCTCTTCTTTCCTCTTTCATTCTCTCCTCTCCTCTTCCCTTCTCTTC
>NC_089805.1:5271304-5368804 GCF_029633855.1 Hoplias malabaricus | reverse complement strand
TAAATCATTTATTCGGATTATGAATTCTGTTTCCTGTAATGGTACTGGAAATATTGCTTATGATTTTCGTGTGTCGAGAGCAAGTAGTTATTGGCGAATGTTAATTTTCCCCTAAAAGTTTTCTGTATAGCGCTCTAATTTTGTAATGCAAGGAATTAGGTTTGGGCGACATGATGGTGCAGCAGGTAGTGTCGCAGTAACACAGCTCCAGAGACCTGGAGCTTGTGGGTTCGAGTCCCGCTCCGGGTGACTGTCTTTGAGGAGTGTGGTGTGTTCTCCCTGTGTCTGCGTGGGTTTCCTCCGGGTGACTGTCTTTGAGGAGTGTGGTGTGTTCTCCCTGTGTCTGCGTGGGTTTCCTCCGGGTGACTGTGAGGAGTGTGGTGTGTTCTCCCTGTGTCTGCGTGGGTTTCCTCTGGGTGATTGTCTGTGAGGAGTTGGCGTGTTCTCCCTGTGTCCGTGTGGGTTTCCTCCGGGTGCTCCGGTTTCCTCCCACAGTCCAAAAACACACGTTGGTAGGAATAATTGAATAATTTAAAGGAACTATATAATACACTATCATCTTTGTACCGTTTCAAGCCTTGGTAAATTAGCCTCTTAAATTAAATTGGTTATTGAGGTTTTCTGATTTACCAGATAGCAAGCAACTGTGAGATTACATCTTGATTTAATAGTTGCTTAAATGTTTCAATGCTGTTACTGTCAATAAAATATGAACCTCGTCAAAACTTACCTGACTTTATATAGTCCTTTGGTCCAAATGTGTGCTTTCAGTAGGTGAGTGTTAGGAGTGTTAGGTTTCTAGAAATCATCTGGACATATGCTGAACGTGTGATGGAGGAATGAACAGTGCAGGGGGTGTGGTCTCAGTAGCCCTTCAGTGTGTAATATGCCATGTCCCTGGGATTGAGGATCATCTTTGCTATTCAGCTGTTTTGGTATCATATCTAATTATTTTAGCCAGGATTATGCTTCAGTCTATTGTTTAACCAACTACATGTATGTTTCTCACCTTTAGCTTAGAATATTTCCATTTTATTCCCATTAATTTCCATAATTAATTCCTATTAATTCTCATGGTGAATTTCCCAACTTTGAAAATTCCCAGAATGTTCAAACCCTACAAGGAATAATGAATAGTGACCATTTCTGTTCTCTATAATAATGTTCTTCATGTAGAGAATACTTATCAAATAATATGTTGGTCCCAAATAAGGGTTAAATTCCTCTGGCTACAGACATATTCTAACTTATCTTTATGAACATGACTTTGTCCATCAGTTTATGATTTCTTTGTGATGTACCACAGTACCAGCTGGACACTGAGACCATTTCTGAGTCTCTAAAGAGGATCAACAGCACAATGGAGCCGTCGCTGCTGGCCACAATGAGCAACCCACAGATTCTAATGCAGCTGGAGGTCTGTATGAATGCTCAAACCTAGTAGATGAGACAACATCTAAGTTTTAGCACCTGGTTACACTTGATGCTTCTGATTCAGATCTTACATATTGCATGCTTTTCTGTGTGTGTATAGGTAGAAGAAAGAGCAGTACAGAGGAACGAGCGCAGACTGGCAGAACTGAAAGAATTCTGCAGTGGTATTGCCCCACTGCCACTGCGCCGGACACCGTCCGTCAGATGTCCTGTAGTAGCCCTGTGTGACTGGAAAACTGAGAAGGTACACACAGACATTCTGCATACAATAACTCCTACGCATTCTTAAAGATCCAAGATTGCCCCCAACCCCAAACAATACTTATATCTGATTAGTTACACGTCTCTTTCTTGCTCTGATGAAACCATGACCACTTTTAGAACTGAGCAATTGGAAAGAAATATCCTTAATACATTTCTAATCATAAAATGAAGAAACATTTTTCCAGCTGTAGTCTGAAAAGCTGTTTGTTGTTGTGACCAGGATTCAGTTAAACGAGGAGAGAAGTATACGCTGGACTCTAGTCCTCTAGAAGAGAATTGGAAGGTGAAGAATTCTCTTGGAGAGACCAAAATCATCCCTGGAGTGTGTTTTGTGATTCCTCCACCTGATTCTGATGCAATGGAACGAGTGGAAGGGTGAGACTCTTATGACCCAGCTCTGATTAGTAGTAGTAGTAAGTAATAGCAGAAGTAGCACACTGTTTAAAGGCTAAGCACCACTTAATGGACCTCCATGACATATATAAGTATGCATTATAATGAAAATAGCAGCTTAATTTGCTTTAAAACTGACAATTTTATTAAATTGACGGAAAAACCCGAGCTCGCTATGGAAATTCTTGAATGCAACCGTGACGTCACTGGTGGACAACAGCTGAACAACGCTGCGGTAAAACACCGTTATGACTGACTGTTATGACAGTATCTAGCTAAATAACCAACATTATTCATGACAATAGCCTAGCAATAAGCTAAACTCAAATTTAGAGGTACCGTTATTCTTGTAAATGTGATCGAAGTCGAACTCGAATTCATCCGACACTATAAACCTCCGTAATGCAGCTACGTAGCCGAGTATAATCTGAGCCACCGAGTTTAGCAAGTCAAGCTAACGTTAACTAACACCAACTAAAACAGGCGAAGTGAGTGTCCTTACCCTGTTTACCTCCATGTTACAGAGGCTCTTGAACACCTTTCGTTGGTTTCCTTACATGCCCATATTGTTGGAAAAGCGCCAGTGAAATGAGCTACAGATAACGGAGTGAGCGGATGGTCCTTTCCAAAGTGTCCGTTTAAAGCTGACAAATTTAGTCCATTTTCTGGATATTTTGGGATCTTTGGGCCATTTGTGCACAGATGTCCCACTGTACATTGAATGATTGCAGCCAAAAACAACACACCTTTTCGTCATTTAGCATTAAATTAAGTGCAGCTTCTAGAGTTGTTGTCCACCGTCTACGTCACAGGCAAGACGCCTATTAGAGTTTCCGAACACCGTTGGGGGGGGGACCAACGATCTTTTAAACCTTATTCCTTGAGTTAGTAAGAAATAACATGTTTTCTGACTATCAATAAACACAAGTTAGGAACTCAAACTGCACTGTATTTATTTGTTTGACACTTTCATAGAGCTGCTGCTTAGCCTTTAAATAATGTGCAACAAATGTATGTTTGAGCAATATCATATAAAACCATAATATTGTTTATATTTAAGGCAACCAGTTTACATACTTCTATATTCATTAGTTTTTAAACTCCAATTTAAGGGATTGTTCTCAGACTTTTACATTATTTGGAAGGTTAAACTTGTTAAGAAAAATTTAACTATAAAGTTAAAACTCATATCAGCCTTCTGCCTGAGATGGGGCTAAAAAAAATACTGGCTGTAACACAGCCTTGTTTTGGGGCGACCCAAATATGTAAAACATCACTTGGTTTGCTATAATGTGTGCATGTGTGTGTTCGTGTCTATGTATGTGTGTGTTTGCATGTATGTAGTCTGGAAAAAGATCTGGCCAGCCTGAAAAGAAGGAGAGCTTCCCTCCAGACTTCTATAAGGACTCCGACTGAGGAAGTGGTTCATGTCACAAAAACAGGTAAATCTCTATGCAACATCGATGATATTCTCTGTTTACTACCACTACAAGTATCAGACCAAAATAATTATCATGTACAATAATATACAATATAATTACAACATGATTAGAAATAAAACTAAGCTTACACTGTAAAAAAACCCGTAAAATATACCGTCACATTTTTGGCAATCATAAATTTTACATTTAAGGACTGTTTTGTTTACAGTAAATTTCTGTTAAAAAACAGATATACACCGTAAAAAAACATGGTATTTACATAAAAATAACAAAGAAACATTGTTTTGCTGTAAAATTAACGTGTAAATTGTGTGACAAATTAGAGAAAGGAGACTGAGATAAAGCCAAACTGCACCCTGTATTCAGCCCTTAAAAGGAGATATTGCTGAAAGGACTAAAGAAATGTTCGGTATCTGGGCGCCACACGCGGAACACAGGCCGATGGTGAACGTTCCTGACCAACACACGTCTCGACATAATATCCACAGAAACACAAACACACACAGTGATCACCCCAATGCAACCCAACATCAGTCTCAAAGACAGAAACTCTGAAAATCACAGAAAATATGGAGAAGCAAAGCATGCTGGGAGCTCCCTAATGAGTCTCAGCTCCTCCCAGTCCTTGGACACTTGTACCGCCCCCAATGGTTTGTGTGTTTAACCATGAAATAATGTATATTTTACAGTAAAGAGATGTAAAAAATTGTATTTTGGCTGATAAAAGTATTTCACTTTTTACAGAAACTGTTTTCGACCTTTTTAGAGTTTACAGTCATTTACTGTCATGGTTTTACAGTTTTCCACTGTAAAATTCACAGACATTTTTTACAGTGTACAGTCTTTAAAATATAGTGTGAGTGTAGAACATCCATTGTTTCAGTGATTCCAATACTTCATATATGCTGTATATCTATATCTGTGAAGCAGTACGGAAGGGCACTTGTTGACAGTAAATACATACTTTGACAAGTTTTTAGCTGCGGCTAACTGTTCATTTGCTCTGCTGTAGCGAGTGTGAGTAGAGCTCCTCAAGACTCCTCAAAAGCTGGGGACATTGCTAGCCGTTTGGACAAGCTCAATGCTGATCTGCTAAAGTTGGAGAAGGAAGTTCTCAGCCGATTAAGAACACCTCTGGACACAGCAGACTACACCGGAGATCTCACCTCCAGATCCAGAGACCATGAGGTTAGACGCCTAAATTAATCAGACTCTGAATCAAAGTAAATGAAAAAGAAACAGAGAAAATCCTAGTATTGCAATCTGAAACAATCTGATTTAACTGGTTACTGTGTTGCTTCACTCTCTTCTAGAGGGCTGTCTCAACCCTGAGCAATCTGGAGGCAGAGAAAGTGTCTATTCAAAGAGAAATGGAGCCTCTCTTATCCCAGAAACCTTTGGGGCCCACTACTTCTTCTCTCCCTGAGAAACTAAGCACTGCTACCAACAAGATTGAGGACCTCACTGCCCTCACTGACCTCTATGGCAAAAAGTATTAATTTCAGATTAACCAATAAGACTGAAACATGTACGACCTGAATTGTTTTTTGCAGATCAAGTAAAACTGATCCTCAAACAGGTTTTGCAAAAGTTCCTTCAGTTACATTACAGTATAGAGGTTAGGTAATCTTTCAAATTTGGAATATATATTTTTTTACATTTTTGTTGTATTTCCCAAAGGGCAAATGCTGTTCTGTTCTTGGAAAAGCAAATTAAGACGGTAGAAAAGGCTCTAACAGGACTTGAGGATAAACTGTCCTTGGACACAGTTGTCCTAGATAAACCCGGTGCCATCCAGGACCATATTCAATCTCTCCAGGTAAGAGGATGTGGCCAGTTCAAGTATACTTATCATAATATAATAACCATTCACTATTATTATTAGTTGTAGTAGTGATATTTTTGTCAAAGACATTTGCCGCAGACATTTTTGTTTTCATCTTTGGCCTATTGAGCTTAGATCTTATCGATATGTTTGTTTTAAAACCAATTTGAATGATCTTTTAGAAAATAAAGACGGATGTTGCAGCCAAGAAGGAGGACGTCCAGAAACTGAACAGGGATATTGAACTTACAGAGCAGCTGTGTAGTCATCTGCAGAAGAGTTTCCAAGAGTACTGTCCAGACATTAACCGTCAGGAGACCGAGGTTAAACGACTCAGAAACCGTTATGCTAACATCAACAACCAGCTTCAGCAGAGGTGAGTTTCTTTGAATTGTCTTTCCCTAGAATCCTAGGCCCTGAACATGAATGTGGTTACTGCTACTTATGGGTGTGATCATCACCCTGTTTCAGTAATAATAAAACAGGGTTTTTAATTTCAGATTCATTTGGCAATTTGTGAAAAATTGCACTCAAACCTCCTTAAATGTCATTACAGGTTAATTCTGATGAAGGAGGCAACAAACAAGTACCAGAACTTCCAGAGTAGTGTTCAGTCTCTCAACAACTTTCTGGAAAACTTACAGAACAGCAAGATAAACACTACAGACACAGAGCCTGAAATTGCTGCCAAACTGAACTCACAGAAGGTACGTGATGTCATATATCAAGTAATACATTTTTTCAACTCAGCTTTCTTTTTATTCTGAGAAATATAGGTTATTTTATGATAAAAATTTGTGTGTGAAGCAAACACAGTTGTTTTTGTCAAAACTAGAAAGAATTATGCCTTAGCAACACTGACAAGATTTACATTTTTACTGAATGCAGAGGACAGTTGAAGAGCTGAACAGAAAGTCAGAAGATGTGGACCATATTGTGAACCTTTCTAATGAACTGCAGAACATTCTTAAAGTAAGCATTTAGTGACACCTTTATGTGAGTAGGCAAGTCTTTACTGAGCTTTTAAATTAAATACTTCTTTGTCTGTATTACTAGGAATATGAAGCTATCTCATACAAATACAGCACTATGGGCAACGATGAGACTGAGAAAAAGAAACGTTACACACTTACTCTTGCTAATGCTGTACAGAACAAGGTTTGTTACCAAATGGTGTTTTTTACTTATTTGGTTCAGCTGTACATCAGGTTATGAATAACTTTTTGTTCTATTTCAGGAACGAGATTTTGTGAAACAGTACAAAGAAGTTCAGGCAGAAAATATTCAACTTCTTGACCAGATGAAATATGCCAAGAACGTTGTTAACAAGGTGAGTTAGATGTAACGTAACTAGACCAGGGACTAGATTTGAGTGTTAGCACAATTAAAGCCTAGTAAAAAGCTAATGTGTTAAAATGGAATAAATTGTTATTGGGTGAATAAATTACTATCATAAGGCTCAGTATAGAAAATGATTTAAAGAATATACAGTGCAACCTCTACCTACGAACTTGATCTGTTCCGTGACTCGGTTCGTAAGTGGAAAAGTTCGTTTCTCGAGTCAATTTTCCCTATTTAAAATAATGGAAAAGCAATTAATGGGTTCCAGACCCCACCCCAAAAGTCACCCTTTTTGCACTGATATATGTTTACAACACTCTCAAATTAATAAAAAATACATGTAGCGTTACTAAAAATAAAAGAGAAATACAGTGGTAACAGTAATAAAAGAGAAATAATAAAGTTGTAAGTGGTTACACATCGCTACCTTGAAGACGTGACGACTGGCTGGAGGAGTAACACAGGCACTGGCTGTATGACGGGAGGTGGGGGGTGGGTGGAATAACGGAAAGTAGGAGGTGAATGTGGGGACACGAAGCATAGGTACGGCTTAACTTAGCACGAATTTTGATGTCTTCTATTTACACTAATGCTAAATTGCTAAAACTACAATCTTAAAAGCTCACTCAAGTCTGGGCACGCTTGGAGACTCGCCTATTGGGGTCAGTGGCCATTTCCAGCCGCCGGCTCGGCGGAGGTTCGGGTTCGTTTCTAGAGTCATGGTTTATTGGTGGAGGCAAAAAATATTCAAATGCCCGGTTCGTATCTTGGAAAGTTTGTTAGTATAGGCGTTCATTAATAGAGGTTCCACTGTATATTCATTTTTATTTGAATTCACTTTTATGATTGAAAATAATTCCAGTTGTTAAGCTGTTGAAAATCAAGGTGGTGAAGCACTTGTCATCTATAAGTTTATATGATCGTTTAATATGTTTTACAATAATTACGTATCTACCAGGGAATCGTCTAATTAAATGTTGCCAGAAAATTATACTCATGTACTCAGACCTCATGTTCTGTTGTTCTGACTCACTGAACAGAATGAAGAGACTGTGAATCGTGTAGTGGTGCATCAGCAACTACAGTTACAAAGCCAACAGAGGGAGTTTGAAGAAGTAGAGGGTTTGAAGAAAGACCTTGCGGATGAGACGGCTCGACGCATTAATGCTGAGAATGAACTAGAAAATTTCAGGAAGAGAATGTTGTCGCTCAGAACACGCAGAGGTGTGGAAAGGGTGGAAGAGAAAGAGATTTTGACGTACTACCGTGATCCCAAATTGGAGACGGATCTCGAGATCCTGAAACAAAAGATAGATGAAGAGCGCCTGAAACGCTCTACGACCCAAACAGAGATCCACATCTTCAACCAGAAGATTGTGACTTTGGAGAAGGAGGTGACCACCATCAAGCCAAAACTTGTGACAAAGGTTTTTACTGAGTATGAAAAAGATCCTCAACTGGACAAGGAAGCAGCTTTGATCAGAGAAGAGATGCTAAGGCTAAGGGAAGGAATGCGGTTACGGGAGAATGAACTATTGCAGCTCAAAACTGATATCACTTTCTTGGAGCGAAAGAAACCGACGATTAAGGAAAGAGTGGTAAAGAAGGATGTTATAAAACTAGAAAAAGATCCTGAAATGCTCAAAGCCACCATTTTGTTTAGGGATGAAATCTCAAGTGAGGGCATCAGATGCAAGGCTCTGAATGATGAAATATTTCAAATAAGGAGTCAAATCAACACACTGGAGAGAATTATCCCCACTGTGCAACCCAAGGTTGTCATAAAGGAGCTAAAGAAGGTGCAGCAGGACCCAGACCTCTTAAGAGAGTCTAAGATCCTCAAAAGTAGTCTGGAGGAAGTAATGCAAGAAAGCAGCAACTTAATTAAGGAGGTTAATGTTCTGCAGCTAAATTACACTGAAGTTGATTCAATAAAACCCAAAATTGAAGTCAAAGAGATAGTAAATGAGATCTACAGAGTTGACCCTGAAACCGAGATAGAACTGAGGCGCCTGAAGAAAGAGCTTCAAGAACTGTTAAGAATGCGTGTTGAATTTGAGAACGAGATTAACATATTGATGGTAGACCTTAAGAACTTGCGTTCTCAGAAACCTAAGGTGGAAGTACAGGAAAAGACTCAAGAAATTGTTAAAGAAGAGAGGAGTCCTGAAATGATTCGGGAGATAACAAGGCTGAACGAACAGTTGACCCATCTTCAAGCCACCTACAGCTCTACCTTTAATAAGCTGAGCATTTTACGCAAAGAGAGAGATGAGTGGAAGGCTGAGAGGTCCAAGGTAGAGACCAAAGTTCTCACCAGGGATGTGATAAAATATGAAAATGATCCTCTGCTGGAGAAGGAGGCTGACCGACTGAGGAAGGAATTAACTGAGGAAGTTCAGCGCCGTCGCACTATAGAAGAGAACGTCTTCGACCTTCAACAGAAGTACATCATACTCGAGAGACAGAAACCTGAAGAGAAGATTGTATATCAAGAAGTTGTACAACTTCAGAAGGACCCAAAACAGATTACTGAGAATGAGCGTTTATCCAAAAAGCTTGGTGACGAAACTAAGTCACGCTGGGCATTGGATACAGAAGTGCAGAAGTTGAGGGCCCTTGTTGCAGAGAAGGAAAAGACTCTGGCTGCGATGGATGACAGACAGAAGAAGGTTCTTGTTGAGACAGAGCTTAGGAAAATCAAGTCTCGGATCCATGAGCTTGAGACTTGTCCTCCACCCATTGAGGAGAAGATCATCATTGAGGAGGTTGTGAAAGTAGAGAGAGATCCCAATTTGGACAAACTAATGCAAGGCCTCCGGACTGAGATAGAGGATGAGAGCAGCAGGGTAACTGTCCTTGAAAAGGACATTCGCAATCTTAAGCTCCAGGTAGACATCCTGGTCAAGGAGAAATCTGTGGAGAGGACAGTCTATAAAGAGGTAATCCGGGTTGAGAAGGACCAAACTGTGGAGGCAGAGAGAGCCCGGTTGAGAGACCAACTAACACAAATCAAGAATGCCAGGCAAAACCAAGAGGATGAAATCCAGTGGCTCCACACAAGACTGACCCGCATTCAGACTACAGTGGTGACTATGTCGAAAGATGAGGGAGACGCTACCCGAAATAGGGACTCGCTAAAGAAAGAGAGGGAGGAGCTTTTCCGGGAACTGAAGAGACTGGAAACTGAAAGAGGGGAAATCGCTGTATCGTTCCAGAGTGAGTCCAAACTAATGAGCGAGAGAACACAAATGAACAGACAGAAACTAATCAAGTTGGAGTCTGAGATAGAGAGTCTGGAAAAGGACATCCTAGCTGAGAAAGAGAGAATACGCCAAAGAGAGGCAACCATTATTGAGCTGCAGAACACTTTGAAAAAGGAGGACCGTTCAGATCAACTTAAAAGAGAAACAACCAAGTCTACCAAAATCACTATTTTGGATCCAGAGACTGGCAAGGACATGTCACCTTATGATGCCTATGTGCAAGGTCTTATTGACCGTGCCCAGTATTTACACCTGCAGACACTTGAATGCAGCTGGGAAGAAGTAACATGTAGTGGTCCTGAGGGTGAGACCACAGTTCTACAAGACCGCAAGAGTGGCAAGAAGTACTCCATCCAAGAGGCACTGAAGAATGGAAGACTGACCCAGTATGATGTGCAGCAGTATAAGGACGGGAAAATGCCCATCTCCGAGTTTGCTTTGAAGGTTGCGGGAGAACAGATGACAAGCACTTCAACCATAATTCCATCCTCACCAGTAAAATCCACATCGACATCCGTGCTCAACTCTTCACCACTGACTCAGCGACCTTTCCACTCGAGCAACGGCTACTTAAACACAAGTGGAGATGAGATGTTCCCGATTGCTGGTGTTCTAGACACGAAAACAAACAGTCGCATGTCTGTGCGAAACGCCTTGACTCGTAAACTGATCGATCCAGACACGGCTCAGAAGCTTCTGGAAGCACAAGCAGCCACAGGAGGACTTGTGGACATCAGCAAAAAGGAGCGCTTCTCAGTTCACAAGGCTGCACAACGTGGCTTGATTGAGTCAAATGATATGCTCAAGCTCCTTAATGCTCAAAAGGCCTTCACAGGTGTTGAAGACCCTGTAACCAAAGGGCGTCTCTCGGTGGGAGAGGCAGCTCAAAAAGGATGGATACCAAAAGAGAACGCCAGACGCTATATGGAGGCACAGTTTCTCACAGGTGGCCTAGTGGATCCCAACAAAGCTGGGAGAGTTAGCTTGGAGAATGCCATCAGCCTGAATATGATTGACAAATCTTTAGCCGGTGAGCTTCAGGATGATTCCAAACACCTGAAGGATTTGGTCGACCCCATTACGAAGAAGAACATCACATACAAAGAAGCCATAGCCCTATGTAAGAAAGACACTACTACCGGACTCCTCCTGCTCCCGGTGGCCTCGACTGACACAACAGATTACCCCTCTTACTCCAGCTTCAGGTACTCTTCCACCTTAAATCGCTAGGGGAAAGCAATGTTTGTCTTTTTTGTCTATGTTTGTCTAATTCACAAATTATACGACAATTCCAGAGTTGGTGTAATACAGTGTGTGGTATAGTATATATGTTTGGAAGATGAGTGTTTGGGTTATGTATTCAACTTATATTCTTCTATGTTTATCAACAGCAGTAGAGTTGAGATTTTATGCATTTGTGCATAAATGTATACATTTTATGTCTATCTGATGATGGTATTTGTCTACATTCCTTCATTTGGTTTTGTTCCATTCTTTCACTGTGTGACTATGTTTCATGTTTAATTTTATAAAACCTTTCAATAAAAGCTAATACATCTATATATTATAACTTGACTCCTGTTTCATTTTGCCCTGTTTTAGAATATATTTATTAGGCAGGGTTGGGGAACCTCAGACCCATAGGCCATGTTACAGCCCTCTGTTCACATGTACAGGGTGGACCATTTATATGGATACATCTTAATAAAATGGGAATGGTTGGTGATATTAACTTCCTGTTTGTGGCACATTAGTATATGGGAGGGGGGAAACTTTTCAAATGGGTGGTGACCATGGTGGCCATTTTGAAGTCAGCCATTTTGGATCCAGCTTTTGTTTTTTTTTAATGGGAAGAGGGTCATGTGACACATCAAACTTATTGGGAATTTCACAAGAAAAACAATGGTGTGCTTGGTTTTAACGTAACTTTATTCTTCCATTTACAAGTTTCTGACCTCTTATAAAATTTGTTCAAAGTGTGTTGGATTGTCAATGCAACCCTCTTCTCCCACTCTTCACACACTGATAGCAACACCGCAGGAGAAATGCTAGCACAGGCTTCCAGTATTCGTAGTTTCCACCATTGTTTTTCTTGTGACCCTCTTCCCATTGAAAATACAAAAGTTGGATCCAAAATGGCCGACTTCAAAATGGCCACCATGGTCACCACCCATCTGGAAAATTTTCCCCCCTCCCATACACTAATGTGCCACAAACAGGAAGTTAATATCACCAACCATTCCCATTTTATTAAGGTGTATCCATATAAATGGCCCACGCTGTATATGGCCCAACAGATTTATCCTGCATTTTTATTGGCTATGTTCAGGCTTTCTGCAATAGCCATTGGTTGTTGTGCAAATAAAGTGAACACTGTTAAGTCAATCCAATTGGCAGCTTCACCGTATAGCTGTGTCTCCAGCGTCATTAAAGTCTATTTTTTAAGACAGTGGGCAGCTTTTAAGCCGAAGCGAATGGACAGTGTGTGCAGACCTACCTCTGGTAGGTGAATTGACTTCTCTAATAACTGTCCTGGTGTGTAAATGAATGTGTGTGTATGTGAATGAAAGTCTGTATGTGTGAGTGAATGTGTGAGCCCAGATATGGATTGGCGCTCTATCCTGGGTTAAACCCTAGTGCCCGATGCAGTCCTCCAGGTGGACGGTCATTCCTGTTCGAGAGTACGCTGTGCACATTTGGCTGCCACTTCTCACCAGTGTGTGTGTGGATTGAGTGTTCTGAGCATCGATGATTGATAAGCGTCCTTGGGTGTCTAGAAAGGTACTATATAAGTGTAAAGATAAGTAAGTAAGAAACCCTCGCCATTCTCAAGATAAGCAAGACTGCAGGACAGGAAAATGTTTAGAAATATGCTGACCACAACTAGCTTATTTCTACTGAGCTAAACAGGAGCTGGACAGGTTGAAAGAGGCAAGTGTGTGGTGAATGAATGGAGGACCAAGTAGAAGGCATGTTCGTGGAGGAGGATTGTCCTAAATACCTGGTTCAATGTATCTTTGTTGCGGCCTGTGAGACGCAATCTGTAAAAATTTAATTGGCACTCCACCTGAGACCCAGACACAATGAAAAATTATAATTACATAGAGCACTGTTCACTGCGGATTTAATTTCCAATCAGAATGACCATTGAGTACATTCATATTTCCAAGGAGATTAAAGACTTGGTCTGCTTAAGGAAAGTTTAACAAAGGACAAATAAAAAAAGCTTACAAAACAGTAACATCTGACGAGGTTGAGACATTTTTGAACAATGAACCAAGACATGGAACTGGCCTCTCACTCAATCTTATTGCCACAAGGAGCACTGTTCCTCATAGCTACTCAAATTTATGAACTGCTCCACAAGTGGGTGCTATTGTGCTTCACATCATAGAAACTTTGTGTTCTGTACTGGACTCAAATACAGGTTGAAAAAAACTAAAATATTGCACTTTATTTCCTCAAATGCAAAAAATAAGATATATTTTATAATTCTGTCAGTTACATACACAACACGAATATCAGATTACAGTATTTTTTCACATTACAATAAATCCCTTCTTAAATGTAGATTGACCTCTCTTAATTCACTCATCAGCTTCTTAAAAACAGACTGTGCTTTACTTTAAGTAGCACCCACAATCACACTCAAGTCAGGTCCTTGTTTTGATGCATTTGTTGTCCCATAAGGTGGCGCCAAAAACTAACCCACTTCTCTATTATGGCTTGAGGTCTTTCAGGCAGCGCTTCTTACTGAATTTGATCTTAATATTTCAATGAGCAGCATCTCAGCCATATAAACAATTGCGGTTTAGAAAAGTTGGTTTGTGTGATTGCAAATGTACATTTGTTCATGAGGAGCAATCGGTTGAACAACTCTTATTGAGGAGTAACACTGTAAATTAGAACTTTAGGAATGCATTGTTTTTTAAAAACATTTTTAAGCCATGGTAAGGATCCCTATTTGCCTGTTGTGATATCTATTGCAAAGCAAAAGCACACTTAAGCATACAGCTTAATGTCACTGAAGAGTGCACTACCTAGTAAACATTTAGCCGTTGGTTAAACGTTGAAACAACGTAATGACTGCCGTCTAATCAACGTTCTCTTAAGGTTGAAAATGAAAGTTGAAAAGACGTCCAAACACAGACATCGAAAAGACGACTATTAGACGTATGTTGGACGTCCATTGACGTTATTAATTGGTCCCGAAATAAATTACTTGTATAAAACGCGTTTTGGACGTCCACTGACGTTATCGATTGGTCACCACTTAACTAACTTATTAAGATGGATTTTGGACGTCCACTGACGTTTAAAATATGCCCTTGACGGACAGACTACTTTTAGACCTATTTTGAACCTCCAGGGACGTTCCTTGTTTACTGGGTAGTGAATCTTACTGGAATGCCTTTATACAACAGTAACTCACCTGGCTAGTTGCCAGGGGAAGCAGACTTTAAATCCTGGCAGTTGCATTAGGTGACCTCCAGGGGTCAAGCAGGTGAGCCACAACAACAAAACTGCCACAACAGTCTAGTGACTGCAGGTTTCCTCAGACACAAAATGAACTTGAGCTGATGTTGTTGATAAATAACCATTTAAATCATGTTCTTCGTATTTTATAGTTAACTTCTACCTAGAAAATAAAATCACTACCTACTGCATCGTTAATGTCTCTGCGTTTTACAGCATACGAAAAGAAATTGAATATTTACGAGAGTATAGTACTCTGTATAATAATAATGAAGATTACAAGGTAAGTCTACAATGTAACATTGGAACACTGCTGTTAATATTTGATGACAGCCAACCACATTCAAATATGACAACAGCAATGCTGACTATTTCTGGATCACAAACCCCACATCAACTCATCGCAGAGGTACTAGATGGACATACAGTGTTTATTAAAATAAAACATAACGTAAATAGAGTACAATGACACTTGCTAAGTTCCATTACCTGATGGTATTTGTGAATACTGGATTCCTTTATAGCATATATTTGGGTAGCAGTGGGCTTACGTTCTTATTTTTAATATTATTTTATTATTATTATTATTTCATTCCAGTTGTAGCATGAATCTTCATTTTCTAGGACAACTTCCGAATAGCTTCTATCAACTTCTAAATGAAAGCTGGAGCATTAGGGCACCTAGTTTAATATAACCCTGAAAGAAAAGCAGAATGATAAAAAAGCACAGTCATGAAGCCTCAGGAGGAAGCAGAAATTGTGATTTGCCCTTTACTTTGTCTCCTTTTCTCCCCAGTGTCTGTCCTGTAATTCACCTCACCAGCGTGATGTATTACGTCCCACGCAGAGTTAGAACAGCACTTTTACACAGCAGTGGCTAATACATGTGGCTAATAATGAGACTAAACTGAAACTTCATATAGACTCAAACTCCAGCGACTCAAGACCAGACTTAAACGTCTTAAACATGAACTTTGGATATTTTAAATCCTGTATGAACAGGCTGGGCTATGTTGTAGCCAATAAAAATGAAGCAGGTGGGAAATGCTACTATGCTAACATTGCCTTGATTACATTCTGAAAAATACTGACCTAAGCTAAATCATTTGAATAACCTGTTGCACCTTAATATAGGGTTAAAACACCTTGTGGGACAGCAGTGTGAAAAAGGTGAATGTAGAATGAGGGAAATGTAAAATAAATAAAAACAATAACAGGCCGTTTGACGAGGCTATTGTGCTACGATTCTGGGATTAGCTTAAAACACTTGTGCTCATAATTTAGCAGGGCACACCTACATTTGTATTTGCTGTGAATTACACAATGTGCCATGTCTAAAATTCTGGAAAAGACTTACAATCGCCTCATCCACCCACTGTCCACTCGTATCACGCCACACAAGCCTCATTGATGCTTAGTAGCTCTGACAGTGTTAGCATGTTCTCCTGCATTAAGTCAAGCCTCCCTATACAATATTTACACTCAACTGTGAGGGAGACAAGAGACAAAGAGAGAAGGGAGAGACAGAAGGGAGCATTAGCAGCTGAGGGCATTAATCTGTATATAAAGAAAATTTAAATGGCTTTAAGAAGAGGGTTTAAATTCCACACAAGAAATGCACATGGAAAGCATTAACAAAAAAGAGCATTTCATAGAAAAAAAATGTTTTGCACACATTCTATCAAATAAAAATTTTAATAATAAAAAAATTGCATAGAATGCCTGAACAGCGTGTTACATTTTCATATTATTTTAATTATCTATTGTTTTAAATGATCAGTTATTTTAAATTAATTTGTTCATCTAATTAGCAAGTTATGCTACGTTCGTCAGTTCTCTTTCCCGATGTGGTAGCGATCATGCCATTGGCTGTCATTCATTAGCAACATCAGATTAGCCTAGGCCTAGATGCTATGCTAAATTTAAGAATGAGTTACATATTACAACAGTCAGCACACTACTCAAAACTGTATGTAGGAGAAAACATTCAAAGCTGTTAATTACTTCCGGGGGCAGTGCAGAAAAGACTTTTCCCATAAGAGCTTGCGAGTAAAACTGTCATGGAGCAGGTTTTTCTCTTTCTCACGCGAGCCACATAGCGTGTGTTTCTCTCGGGACCAACACACACACACACACACACACACACACACACACACATACAGCTTCTGCTTGGTTAGTGCACATCAAACTTATCCATTCAGACAGCTCGGTGCATAATGCACTCCTATAGGGACATGTCCCTAACAGACATAAAAAATACACAGCCAACAGCAACCAGTAAGATCTTGACCTGCAACCAAGAAATGAAGAGCACAAGTCTGAAACATATACATAGAACTTTCATCGCAGTAAAAAATATACAGAATGACTGAAATGAGTAGTCTAGACTGGGAGCAACTTTGGCACTTCTAAACAGCATTTATTTAAGGGCCTGAATCCTTGTTTTTCTTTTAGTCAAAGTTTTCTTGCCATAAGTCCAGCCTACAGGATTCACTTCAGTTGAGATGCCAGCCATATTGGATTTGGGTCCACAAGCTAAGCAGGTTACATGGTCTGTGCAGCCCACTTCAGCTATGCCACTGTGGCACAGCTGACTGTTTCAGCCATAAGTCATAGACAATAGCTCAACTTGAGCAAATTTCGTTTTTTGACCTACACCTACATACAGTATATACTTTTTGTACCCTGAATAAAACCAACAGTGTAACATACGACCTTATTGTCATAATCAGTTGGTTACTCAGAATTAATTTTTTCTTCACTTATACATAGCTTTTTTCATTCTCCGTCCATCCATCCGTCTTCTGCAACCACTTCATCTTGATCAGGGTTGCGCTGGGTCCTGAGTCTACACAGAATCACTGGGCACAAGGTACTAACACAATCTGTACAGGGTGCCAGACATTAGCAGTGCATCATACACTCACTCACATCCTCACAGTTGTGGCCAATGTCACACAGACTATCTATCAACATGTGTTCTTGAACTGTGAGAGCAAACCCACACAGACACAGGGAGAACACAACTGACTCTTCACAGACAGTGACCTGAGGCGAGGATTCAGCCAGGACCCTAAACGTTGGAAATGTATGGCAGCTACAGAACCTGTGCCATCTATTCTTTGTAATGACCAAACTGAAAAAACTGGCTAGCCAAATCAGTTGTTTTGTGCTGTCACTAGTGAATGGCTAGACTTCTTCTTTGTTAAAACAACTGTTAAAAGCTCAAGCTTGTGCTGCTAATATTGGCATAATCTTTTTGCAACAAGTACCTCAAAGAGCAATTAACCGACAACACAAAAATATTTTCTTCTGATTATTATTGTTGTTGCTCTTCTGCTCAGGCTGAGTTTGAGGGTTATCCTGAGATGAGTCTTGCATATCCCCTGTGCACCTGTGCCTGGACAGGGCCATACTCCACTTGTTCCCCATCCACAGTGATCACCCCAGGCCGTGTGACTGGCTCCAGCCTCAGGGCACTGACCCTGCGGTACACCAGGTGTGGGCAGTCTCCGGTGAGATGTGTCCCTTTCTCCATGGCCAGGAAGAGCCTGAGCAGGGCTGACCTTGACACGCCTGCTGTCAAATAGAAGAGGTGGATGTGGCCGTCGTACGGCCGAGCGTCTGGCGCAACCATCAGGTCCTCAGCCAGGTGAGAGTGACACATGGCCAGAACCAGGACGAAGTCTTGTTCATCCACTACAGTCCAGTCTGAGGGTACCGGCTCTCCAAGAGGGGACAAAAGGTCATCGGCTGGTCCATGTTCCTTCAGGTCAGATGCTGTGAGAGACATTGTTATTATATTATATTATTTGAAAAATACAAGTGTCATTTTCTCACAGTTCAGTTCCTATGGTGAATTATTGATTATGATTCCTTGTGAAATCTCATTATACATAAGAAATAATACATGAGAGATACTATTCTAGGCTTAGGGCTGGATGATATGGCCAAAATTTAAATCACGATATATTTCTTATTCCAGTCAATATGATATAATACAAATATCGATATAAACACCACAGAAAAACATGACATCACCGTCAGACAAAAACCTCTTGGCTTTGTCAATATTAATATGTTTGCAATATGCAATGAACTGATGACAGCCCCCTGTAATGATCAGTCAGTGAAATACTGTAAATAATGTATACTGAAATATTAAAAATGTGTTTAAAAATCATATCATTGTTATTGAAACATTTTTTAATTATTGTCCAGCCCTAACTATGCTATACTACAGCATTAACCTTGAGAGTATTATACCACAAAGTTTACCACAGTTGAGTTATTGTCCTTTTTGTGTTATATTTTAAGAGAATGAAGACAGAAACTATGATTTGTTTTGATCGACATTCCACAAGTTAGCATAATTACCCCAACTTCCAGCCACTTTAATTACAAAATTGGAAATCAATAACTGTAAATAAATAGAAGTACTTTACTCACTCAAATCAACATATTTCAGGAGTCAAATATGTGTAGATTAATGCCCAAGACTTGCTTGACTTTTGAAAAAAATATGTTTTTAGATAAAAACGTTTTTGTTTAAGTAGGTGCCATTTCTGCTAAGATTATTAGCGCCCCCTAACTTCAGCCACCTCCCCTGCTTGTGACAGTCAAACGAGACAGTTGCTACCACATTCAGTGGTTTTGAGAGGTTCACAATGAGATTGTTTGTCCTGTGTTAGTATCCGTACTCTACATGTAAGGATTACAATGGCGGTAGATTTTCCCCTCAGAGAAAAGGAAGCTAACCGCTAAGCTAACTTTTACACTGAGGGAAATGTGTTCCACTTGCAGATTTGCACACAAAGAATTACAACACTGTTAGAGATACTTAAATATTGTTTAGATATGTGATGTCTTGCAAGACTGATGTTTAAATGCCCTACTAGGGCTTGAACTTAAGTTTTATTGTTTTACCCAATGCAATTGGTGAAGAGAGAGAGCGGAATTGCACCACATACAGCAGTGGCCAGAATTAGGGGGCAGCTGGAATTAGGGAAAAGACTGATAACATAATTGCATTCTTTCAGGCAACCCCTGTGCTGTTTTGTAAGCACTGCTGTCGTTGCTAGGTTACATGTGTATGTGGCGGAGTAATACCTGAAGCGCTTCGGTGTGAATGCCATTATAATGCAGTACTGGCACTCCTAGAATGTCCTTCAGCCAATCACATCATGGGGTCGGAACTAACTGTGGTATAGTGGTAGATTAACATTAGCTTTTTCATTCCATTAGGGTCAGGGTAGTGCTGACATTTATTTAGTTTTTTCTTAGTAAGTGTCACTTCAGGGCGGCTGGTCACTAGAGGGCGCTAGAACGCCACAATTATTTGTTTGAAATATGACTATGTTAGAAATGTAAAATAATATGTATTACATTAAATATATTGAGAAAAGGAAGCTTCCTTTTCATTTCTGTTCGTACTGGGCAGTGTTTCCATTGGCTGTTCTGCTGCAGAGGGCCAAATTTTGGGAATGAGTGTAGCACAGCCAATCAAAAACACACGTAGCACATAAACGTAGCCTATCAGTACCTCCAGATTCAACAATATCCATTGGAGAAGAGAAACTACCGAACAAAGATCTTGCTCCAGATATGAATTCGCACACACACACACACAAATTTTGGTTTTGCTATACTTGTGAGGAACGTCCATAGAAATAATCATTTCTGTAACTAATTAACACTGTACCTACACCTAACCCTAATCTTACCTCAGTAACCAAAAGAACATTTCACTTATAAAAGTATTTAAAACAACTACATAAGCTCTACATACCTTTAAATAATAGATAGATCAACTACATTTAAGACGATTTCACTTGCCACCACTGTTTTGCCGTGTATTCCTGTGGTCTAGGTTGGAGTGTGTTCTTACTTGTGGCTGGATGTTGAGAGCTGTGCTGATGCTCTGTGTTGGACCCACTCCCTACAGAGGAGCAGAAAGAAGAAGCCTGGAGTGTAGGGGGAGGTGATGAGGATGTGAGTGAGCTAGACTCGTCTGCGGCTAGCAGGAAAGACAGCCTGCCCTGGTAAGTCCGTAAAGACGCCAGACGGACCAGTGTGCCCACCATGAAGCGTATGGCCCCCACTGGACGATACTTCTCACTCTCAATGTCCACATCAGCCACGAAGCCCCAGGCGAGGGAGAGGAAAGAGAAGAGGCGAAGTCCAGAGGAGAGGCGCACAGAAATCAGGTCCAGAGGACAAACCAGACCTTTACACAGCACAAAACCACAGCTCAGTAGAAGATCCTCTCCAAACACTGGAGCTTCCCTGAGATAAACAACACACACACACACACACACAAACACACACACATTATTTATGATATGGACACAGAAAAACAGAATTCTGGCCATTTGTGTGACAATTCCGATTAGGTATTCTGATGATAATTCAGTTTCTCCACAAGAAATGGCTGTAACTTGTGCATTTATGTTGTGTGCATCAAAGCAAGTGAAGAAACTTTTATTAAACCCATAACAGCAGGATTAAACCTAATTTATCTGCGCAGTTGCAAACGCCTGCGATTGTAGGGAAACTCTCTGTTCTTGACTGTTGTTTAACTTGTCTGTATGATTTTATTCACTGTTTGAATTACAACAGAAATTTATACCTTAAGTTCTATTTATTCATTTTGTTTTTACCCATCACCTCTAAGAACATGGTACATTCTAGTGCAAAGCAAACCGGATAAACATATTATATTCAATCATTCATTCATTCATTCATTCATTATCTGTAACATTTATCCAGTTCAGGGTCTCAGTGTGTTCAGAGCCTACCTGGAATCATTGGGCGCAAGGTGGGAATACACCCTAAAGGGGGCGCCAGTCCTTCACAGGGCAACACAGACACATACATTCACTCACACATTTACACCTACGGACACTTTTGAGTCACCAATCCACCTACCAACGTGTGTTTTTGGACTGTGGGAGGAAACCGGAGCACCCGGAGGAAACCCACGCAGACACAGGGAGAACACACCACACTCCTTACAGACAGTCACCCGGAGGAAACCCACCCAGACACAGGGAGAACACACCACACTCCTCACAGACAGTCACCCGGAGGAAACCCACGCAGACACAGGGAGAACACACCACACTCCTCACAGACAATCACCCGGAGGAAACCCACGCAGACACAGAGAGAACACACCACACTCCTCACAGACAGTCACCCGGAGGAAACCCACGCAGACACAGGGAGAACACACCACACTCCTCACAGACAGTCACCCGGGGGAAACCCATGCAGACACAGGGAGAACACACCACACACTTTGGTCTTGGCTGCACTGCAGCAAAAACACTCACAGACATGCATGCATCATGCATGAATTTCCCATCATAAGTTTGTATAGGATTAGCAAAACAGCATCATATCTACCTCAGGGGAAAAAAAGTGAAATATAAAAAGACTAGACATGGGATTATATATGTATATGTAAGTACAGACACACACACACACACACACACACACACACTTGGGAAAAGAACACAAAGCTCAGACCCTAACTCTGCTCTCCTGCCTCTCCTATCTCTTATGAGTTATGTTAAACTCTTCCCATTGGGCCATTGTGGTGATGAATAGCAGAGCTGCTGTCCAAGATGGTGCTTAATTTCCTGTGTCCCATGCATAGAAATGACCCTATTACCACACTCTGCTCGTCAGCACACGTCCACACAGCGAGCGACATGCAGGCTCGGGGCCAAATACCAGTCAGATTAATGAGAATCCAACTCAGGAGTCCAACGGAAATGGCAGCAACCTCACACAACACTAATTTCATGGTGATTATTCAGTGAGGGATTGTCTGATTAGATAATTGCACTGTTTTTTTTTCTAAACAAATCAGCTAAATATGGGTGTTTTGTTCCCAGAATAAACTGTGTAATGGGATGTTGTGTATTAGATGTTATGTGTAATGGTGTAGTGTGTAGTGGACCAGGGTGAACCGTGAGCATTGGAGCAAACTTTCAACTTAAAGGAACACTCTGTAAATTTTTTACTTTAAAATTACAGCTTCAAATTGTTGTGACGCTCCACTGACCGGTAATAGAGAGAACAGAGCCTCTGTTATTGTTACACTGGGCTCAGCACCTCAGGAACTACACTATGTAACATTTGGAGGACCCCCCCCCCCCCCCTTATTGATTTCAGTACAGAGCAATAAAAATTAATTACACTAGAGGGAGCCCGAGGAGCAATCAATCAATCAATCAATCAATCAATCAATCAATAAATATCTTACCTAGTGTTCCTTTAAAGATACAGCAAGCTTCCAACCAAATCTCAACAATGAAATATGATTAAAACATAATATAATAAAAAATTTAGAAAATGTCATTTTAGGGCCTCAAAAAAGTAGTCCCACTAGCAACAAGCCCTGAGGGACCCCAATACCATATTTATATAAAAAAAACTCCATGCCTGTGTCTACACAAAAACATAAACAACAACAATCAAACCAAGTATAGTCTTTAAAGAGCAGTGTTTATTCGCAGTGTACTCACTGTGTGTAATGGTGCACAGATGCAGCCACAGCATTTCCAGAGCCCCCGGGTAAAATGCCCAGTGGAGTGCAGATTGCCTCCTCCCAGTCCTCTCTCTCCATCAAACCATTGATCACCTGCAGGACAAAGCAATACAATCAATCACATCTAATCCACCATCCCAGTCTTACAGACTTGGCTTTACAGTACATATAGTTCACATTTTTGAATGGCAAATCATATTAATAATACTAATTAGTGCACATTAATAAGCAATATCTATTGAATATGTCTAGTAATTTGTAATTTGTAATTTTTACAATAATTTGTAAATTGTTTATTGTTGTCAATATTTTTGGCGTATACACATGGGGTGGCGCAGCAGGTAGGTGTCGCAGTCACACAGCTCCAGGGACCTGGAGGTTGCGGGTTTGAGTCCCGCTCCGGGTGACTGTCTGTGAGGAGTGTGGTGTGTTCTCTCTGTGTCTGCGTGGGTTTCCTCCGGGTGACTGTCTGTGAGGAGTGTGGTGTGTTCTCTCTGTGTCTGCGTGGGTTTCCTCCGGGTGACTGTCTGTGAGGAGTGTGGTGTGTTCTCTCTGTGTCTGCGTGGGTTTCCTCCGGGTGACTGTCTGTGAGGAGTGTGGTGTGTTCTCTCTGTGTCTGCGTGGGTTTCCTCCGGGTGACTGTCTGTGAGGAGTGTGGTGTGTTCTCTCTGTGTCTGCGTGGGTTTCCTCCGGGTGACTGTCTGTGAGGAGTGTGGTGTGTTCTCTCTGTGTCTGCGTGGGTTTCCTCCGGGTGACTGTCTGTGAGGAGTGTGGTGTGTTCTCCCTGTGTCTGCGTGGGTTTCCTCTGGGTGGCTGTCTGTGAGGAGTGTGGTGTGTTCTCCCTGTGTCTGCGTGGGTTTCCTCCGGGTGACTGTCTGTGAGGAGTGTGGTGTGTTCTCCCTGTGTCTGCGTGGGTTTCCTCCGGGTGACTGTCTGTGAGGAGTGTGGTGTGTTCTCCCTGTGTCTGCGTGGGTTTCCTCCGGGTGACTGTCTGTGAGGAGTGTGGTGTGTTCTCCCTGTGTCTGCGTGGGTTTCCTCCGGGTGACTGTCTGTGAGGAGTGTGGTGTGTTCTCCCTGTGTCTGCGTGGGTTTCCTCTGAGTGACTGTCTGTGAGGAGTGTGGTGTGTTCTCTCTGTGTCTGCGTGAATTTCCTCCGGGTGACTGTCTGTGAGGAGTGTGGTATGTTCTCTCTGTGTCTGCGTGAGTTTCCTCCGGGTGACTGTCTGTGAGGAGTGTGGTGTGTTCTCCCTGTGTCTGCGTGGGTTTCCTCTGAGTGACTGTCTGTTCACAGGGCAACCACTCTGGACTCACCAACTCACACAAAGACCCACAAGAGGCACTACTCGCTGTTTGACATTGAACAGTGATACTTGAACCCTAGTGCACACACACACACACACCTCAAACACAAGGCCATCTCCTGAGAGAATGACGATGGCACTCCACTGAGAGAGATCTGCATTCCTCACCAACTCACGAGCATGATTCTGATAATCTGAGAAGTACAGAGACAGAGAAAGAGAAAAAGTATTAGGAGAAACACACAAACGAATGACACAAGACAATGAAAGAGGAAGAGAGAGTGAGAGAACCAGTGAAGAAAAGAAGGGAGGAACCGGGGGAGAGAATAGAGGAGTTAGGAAACAGACAGAGAAGAAGAGAATCAGAAAATTGAGAGAGAGAGAGAGAGAGAGAGAGAGCAGTAAAAAGGACTCTTCTCAGTGTCTTTACTATAAAGACAGATGATGTGGATTATAGAACAGAAGGATCCAGTTTCTTTTCATCTGAACCTGTAAAACGAACCCGTCCCCTCATCCATCCGCTTTAAACCCTTCAGAAGCTCCGCTGTGCTCTCTGTGTGAAGGCAGTGATGAGAGGAATGTGGATGGCTTTAATTTCATTCTGTTTTATTGGATAATCCTATTGAGTCGGTGTTTCTCCATCACTGGATAACTGAGCCGTCAATCAGGCTTTCAGCAGCTTCCACAGTCCAGGAGTCAAGGGCATTTAAAGCCTCTCCCAAGAGGCAATGGGCTTTATCCTAAAACCACAGACAGCAATCGACTTTGGTGTAGATTTACGCTCATGCGGCACAATTTACGGACAAAAGACGCAGCCATAATTCATCAAACCAGCTGCGTGCTTTTAAAAGGACAGTGTCTTATTGTTTGATGTATTTATTCACAGTGAAAAAAAGGTCAATGAGGTTATATAAAAAGCTTAAAAATGCCTAATAAAGTGTCCAGTGAGACTAAATACATGTGTGTTAGTGTAGTGTATGTTTAAGTGCACTCATACACACTGTATTTGTGTATGCATGCGTGTTTATTCATGTGTGTGTGTGTGTGAGGCAGAAGAATATGGGTCAGCGTGCTGGCTGTGTTCCTGCAGCTGGCTGCTCTAGTGCTTTGTAATTATTAAGGCATCTCTGTCTTACCAGATTAACCCACCGAAACCCAGGAGCAAGTCTGCACTTACGCGAGTGTATCTGTGTGTTTATTTTATAGCTGTGATAGTAAATGTATCTGCAGCATGTGAGTAAATGCCTTTAAATGTGTGTGTATGTGTTATTTGTTGTATTTACTCTCAAAGGTTCCTATCTCCATTTAATACACATCAGGGGATCACCACAGCACTGACTTCTTACAGCTGTGTGCTTATGAAGACAGAACAGTGACCTCGGAGTGAGGTGAGAGAGAGAGGGAGAGAGGGAGAGAGAGAGAGAGAGAGAGGGAGAGAGGGAGAGAGAGAGAGAGAGAGAGAGAGAGAGAGAGAGAGAGAGAAGAGATGGATCTGCGGTTTCAGCCCAAGGAAAGAAGAGCTGAGTCAGTCTCCTCCAAGTGGTAGACAGTGAGTCCATCACTGCTCTCTCTCCCTCTCTCTCTCTCTCTCTCTCTCACACACACACACACACACACACACACACTAAATGTCTTCGGATATACTGCCTACTGCCTCTCTCGATCATAAAAATGAGCTGCTGTTTCTCGACTTCTCCACTGGGAATAACTGACTGCACATATCAGCTTGGACCACACACACACACACACAAAGATGGAAAGATGGGATGGTCAGACAGAGTGATAGAGAGAGAGAGAGAGAGAGAGAGAGAGAGAGAGATGTTGACAGTTCAATAATTTGCACCTGACTGAGAGGAGGTTCGCTTCTGAAATCAAGATGTAGCACTGACTCTTTAAAAAGGCTTTTCCAGCTCTTCTCCCATTTACCACCATTAGTTCTGGCCTTTTACCAAAAGGTTACCCAGAGTTCATTGCTCCTGCACATTGCTCTGCATAGGCTTTCTTGTCATCTCAAGCATTATGGCAGCACAGCTGTATATCACTTCAAAATACTACTAATAAGATCCACGTGGGTTTCCTCCGGGTGACTGCCTGTGAGGAGTGTGGTGTGTTCTCTCTGTGTCTGCGTGGGTTTCCTCCGGGTGACTGTCTGTGAGGAGTGTGGTGTGTTCTCCCTGTGTCTGCGTGGGTTTCCTCCGGGTGACTGTTTGTGAGGAGTGTGGTGTGTTCTCTCTGTGTCTGCGTGGGTTTCCTCTGGGTGACTGTCTGTGAGGAGTGTGGTGTGTTCTCCCTGTGTCCGCGTGGGTTTCCTCCGGGTGACTGTTTGTGAGGAGTGTGGTGTGTTCTCTCTGTGTCTGCGTGGGTTTCCTCCGGGTGACTGTCTGTGAGGAGTGTGGTGTGTTCTCCCTGTGTCTGCGTGGGTTTCCTCCGGGTGAGTGTCTGTGAGGAGTGTGGTGTGCTCTCTCTGTGTCTGCGTGGGTTTCCTCCGGGTGACTGTCTGTGAGGAGTGTGGTGTGTTCTCCCTGTGTCTGTGTGGGTTTCCTTCGGGTGACTGTCTGTGAGGAGTGTGGTGTGTTCTCCCTGTGTCTGAGTGGGTTTCCTCCGGGTGACTGTCTGTGAGGAGTGTGGTGTGTTCTCTCTGTGTCTGCATGGGTTTCCTCCGGGTGACTGTCTGTGAGGAGTGTGGTGTGTTCTCCCTGTGTCTGCGTGGGTTTCCTCCAGGTGACTGTCTGTGAGGAGTGTGGTGTGTTCTCCCTGTGTCCGCGTGGGTTTCCTCCGGGTGACTGTCTGTGAGGAGTGTGGTGTGTTCTCTCTGTGTCTGAGTGGGTTTCCTCCGGGTGACTGTCTGTGAGGAGTGTGGTGTGTTCTCTCTGTGTCTGCATGGGTTTCCTCCGGGTGACTGTCTGTGAGGAGTGTGGTGTGTTCTCCCTGTGTCTGCGTGGGTTTCCTCCAGGTGACTGTCTGTGAGGAGTGTGGTGTGTTCTCCCTGTGTCCGCGTGGGTTTCCTCCGGGTGACTGTCTGTGAGGAGTGTGGTGTGTTCTCTCTGTGTCTGCGTGGGTTTCCTCCGGGTGACTGTCTGTGAGGAGTGTGGTGTGTTCTCCCTGTGTCTGCGTGGGTTTCCTCCGGGTGACTGTCTGTGAGGAGTGTGGTGTGTTCTCCCTGTGTCTGCGTGGGTTTCCTCCGGGTGCTCCGGTTTCCTCCCACGGTCCAAAAACACACGTTGGTAGGTGGATTGACGACACAAAAGTGTCAGTAGGTGTGAATGTGTGCGTGAATGTGAGTGTGTGTGTGTGTGTGTTCCATCCAAGAGGAATAAGAACAGGCAAAGGAAGGCAGTTTTGTACATTATCCATGTTCCAAATTATCCAAAGCTCCTCCTTTGATTAATCACAGTCAGTCAGTCAGGGAGCACAGAGCATGACATACATATGAAGCTGAGTTAAATCTGTATAATTGTAGAAAACAAGCCCACTAGCCCCCTGAATCCCTTGCAGCCCCAGCGTCTCAAGGCCCTAGGTCTGATTCTCATGTCATGTCATTGTCGGAATAAAGTTGGGTGTGTTCTCCCTGTGTCTTTGTGAGTCTCCTCTGGGTGAAAGCTACGTGAAAGTGTTGTGTCTGCATGAGTAACTGTGTGAGTGTGTGACGCCTTGTGATGGACTGGTGTATTCTGGGTAGGCCTGGGACCCACTGAGACCCTAATTAGGATCACGTGACACCCGAATCACAGAAGATGAATGTCCCTATTTCTTACGACTGGAAATTAAAGCTCATTGGGTGCAATGACAGCAGAGCACTTCCTTAGATTCAGATTCTCTAACTTTCTATGGCCGTGCTCCCACATTAGGAGATCTAAAAGAGGCAAAGGCCTAAAAATACTGCATCTATATTTAACTCCCGATGTGTCTCTGGCTGTTGATGGCAGAGTGTTCTCCCGCAGTGTTGTGCTCACTGCTTCCTGACAGATTTGGGGTGTGTTTGTCTGCTCCGCTTCAGGGCGTCCCTGATTGAGTAAATAAATAAATTTGGGAAGCGTACGCTGTGTGGTTTTGATCTGAGATTTGCTGGAGGTTTTGAGTTAGCTGTCAACCCCAACTCCAAACATGACTAATGATTGGTCTTACAGGACTGGGCTTTATTAACACAGACTGTTTATTACTGCCAACGACGTGACTGAGATCAGTCTATTTATCTATTGCATCTTTGTTTATTTGCAGGTCCACCAAATACCTTTCATCTGCAGTTAAAATGAGAGAGAGAGAGAGACAGAGAGAGACAGACAGAATGAGAGAGGGACAGAGAGAGAGAGAGAGAGAGAGAGAGAGAGAGAGACAGACAGAATGAGAGAGAGACAGAGAGAGAGAGAGAGAGAGAGAGAGAGAGAGAGAGAGAGAGACAGAGAGACTGACCTGTGGTGATGAGTGTATGTGGAACAGCAGCCTCAGTCAGCATGCGCTGTATGGGGCCAGTGTAAAGAGCCATGGCCTGACCCTTCCCACTCAGAGGATTCACCAAGACCATCATCCTCCTCGCTCTACACACCTGAGTGTAGTGGCCACCTGAAAGAAACAGAGAGAGAGAGAGAGAGAGAGAGAGAGAGAAAGAAAGAAAAACAGAGAGAGAGAGAGAGAGAGAGAAAGAAAGAAAAACAGAGAGAGAGAGAAACAGAGAGAGAAACAGAGAGAGAGAGAGAGATTGTCAAAAACAACAGATACAAGAAACAGATGAGAAAAATACTAAAATATAACCAAAGTAGAGACTCATATTGAGTTTTTCATAACAATAAAACTGTAAATATTGTTAGCAGAGGAGCATACAATGGTTTAAGTAGCTGATGAATAGCTGAATGCTCCATCCATCCTAACACAGCACTTTGAGAATAGAGCGATTATCAAAATATGCACCAAATATATAATCAAGGCTGGGTGAGTGTGTGATGCCCTGCAATGGACTAGTGCCCTGTCCAAGCTGTGAACCTTCCTTGCACCCAGTGATTCTGGGAACCCTCCAGACCCACCACAACCCTGAGCAGATGTTGAGTGAATTAATATATAATAAAATTAATATGGTTTATATTGTTTATTATATAATTTGAAAAAAAAATGGCTTAAGTTTGAATACCCTGGATAAACTGTGTTTTGTTGATTTTCTAAATGTAAAAAGATTTTTTTTATTCGCTAATTTGAAAATATTAATAAATATATATATTTAAAAAAAGCTAAATCCACAAAATATCACAGAATGTGCCATAGCTTCATTAAACTCTTTCATCTGGTTCCTATCACCACCTCTTTGAAAACTTCTGATAAAGAGTGCGCTTTCCAGGCATAACTAATGTATGTTTACTAAGTTTTTACTGTAGAGAATGTGTTCTCATATTTTCAAATCTGGAATATATAGCACTTTCTAAGTGTTTATTTCATAACGTAAGCTTTTACATCTATTTATACAGCTGTATGGACTTTCATTCATTATCTGTAACCCTTATCCAGTTCAGGGTCGCGGTGGGTCCAGAGCCTACCTGGAATCATTGGGCGCAAGGCGGGAATACACCCTGGAGGGGGCGCCAGTCCTTCACAGGGTGACACACACACTCACATTCACTCACACACTCACACCTACGGACACTTTTGAGTAGTCAATCCAACCAACCAACATGTGTTTTTGGACCGTGGGAGGAAACCCACGCAGACACAGGGAGAACACACCACACTCCTCACAGACAGTCACCCGGAGGAAACCCAAGCAGACACAGGGAGAACACACCACACTCCTCACAGACAGTCACCCGGAGGAAACCCAAGCAGACACATGGAGAACACACCACACCCCTCACAGACAGTCACCCGGAGGAAACCCACGCAGACACAGGGAGAACACACCACACTCCTCACAGACAGTCACCCGGAGGAAACCCAAGCAGACACAGGGAGAACACACCACACTCCTCACAGACAGTCACCCGGAGGAAACCCACGCAGACACAGGGAGAACACACCACACTCCTCACAGACAGTCACCCGGAGGAAACCCAAGCAGACACATGGAGAACACACCACACCCCTCACAGACAGTCACCCGGAGGAAACCCACGCAGACACAGGGAGAACACACCACACTCCTCACAGACAGTCACCCGGAGGAAACCCAAGCAGACACATGGAGAACACACCACACCCCTCACAGACAGTCACCCGGAGGAAACCCACGCAGACACAGGGAGAACACACAGCGGGAATCGAACCCACAACCTCTGGAGCTGTGGAGCTGTGACAATACCTGCCCCTGTATGGACTTTGTGACTCTTAAAACAGCAATAACATTCCATACATCTTCATCTGTGCATCTGTGATCAAGCCTGTGAAAAGTTTTAATTAGACTTGAGGAACGTCTTATATTTTATTCCCTGTTTAACGGAATCCCTCTTTTTCTCATCGCTCCTGTGGAGTGCGGACAGATGGAGGCTGGCAGCATTGAAGGTGTTGATCACACTTCCACGAAGAGTGAAAAAAAAAATCACATAACTCACTTCTCACATTGATGCCTTCATTTTCTTGTCAGTATCTGCCACCTGAACACTCAGACTGTGGCTCACGGAGGTACACCACTGGGCTTTACCAAATAACTCAAAAGAATATTCTGTTTGGTTTTTAATCAATTTTAAAAATATTACAATCAGAATTCTAAAAATTAAAGAAGAAAAAGATACAAAAACACAGTAGACAAAGTCAGCTTCAGGGACATTCCTACTGGACAATTCCCACTTCAAAGTGCGGTTACTAAGAGATCCTGCTTTGAAAAAAACGCTCCCCACAAGTTATTTTCTTCTCTGGCTCTTCTGGCACATGAACACATTCTACAGAAAGGTAGACACGGCTTGCAAATTTAGCAGGGCAGACTTTCATTTAGATGTGTGACCTGGCCACAGAATGACAGGTAATCGCTTGATGCACTGAGGCTGACCTCAACCCTCGCAAGAGATCAAACTGACATGGAACAGACAGTTCAGACACTGGGATTAGACAGGGGAGAGAGAGTGAGAGTGAGTGTGAGAGTGAGAGAGAGAGAGAGAGAGTGAGAGTGAGTGTGAGAGTGAGAGAGAGAGAGAGAGAGAGAGAGACAGAGAGAGAGAGAGAGAGAGAGAGAGAGAGAGCGAGAGAGGTATGTAGAAAGTTCTGTTTAGGAAAAATGAGCCACAGGTCCAGAAGGACCCTTCAATTCTTTCTTTTCAATCTTCTTTTGTTCAAGTCAAAAAAGTCAACCTTACATAACAGTGAAAGGCAGCCCTAGACCGGTACAGACTGGAGAAGTTGTATTATTATATCATTCTCATATGAGGAATTCCAGGTCTAAGCTGGATATCTTTATGACAAAAATGAATGGTATTTTTTGATTCGCTGCTGTAGTGATGTATTATAAACAAACAATTTCAAAATCCCAAAACATTTCCATCCAATAATTCATTATCTGTAAGTGCTTATCCAGTTCAGGGTCGCGGTGGGTCCGGAGCCTACCTGGCACAAGGTGGGAATACACCCTGGAGGGGGCGCCAGTCCTTCACAGGGCAACACACACTCAAACATTCACACCTACGGACACTTTTGAGTCGCCAATCCACCTACCAAAGTGTGTTTTTGCACTGTGGGAGGAAACCGGAGCACCTGGAGGAAACCCACGCAGACACAGAGAGAACACACCACACTCCTCACAGACAGTCACCCGGAGGAAACCCACGCGGACACAGGGAGAACACACCACACTCCTCACAGACAGTCACCCGGAGGAAACCCACGCAGACACAGGGAGAACACACCACACTCCTTACAGACAGTCACCCAGAGGAAACCCACGCAGACACAGGGAGAACACACCACACTCCTCACAGACAGTCACCCGGAGGAAACCCACGCGGACACAGGGAGAACACACCACACTCCTCACAGACAGTCACCCGGAGGAAACCCACGCAGACACAGGGAGAACACACCACACTCCTCACAGACAGTCACCCGGAGGAAACCCACGCAGACACAGAGAGAACACCCCGATATATTTCATACAATGTTAATTGTTGTGCCAGATGTCGCCGCATCCTCTGAATTATGAGGTTGCTATGGAGTATAAAATATGAAAATTACTAAATGTAAGCACACTGAACTGACCACAGGAAATAACAACACCATCAAAATACCCCACACATACCAGCAAGCATATGACCAAGGTGGTAAATTAGATTCACTGTCAATAGCTGAGTGCCTTTTGAGTAGCTGGTGTTATAATTCGATAGTGTTTATATTTAACGATGAACTTACTTTCATGCGACGTCATTTCAGTACACAACAGTGTTACTGCTCTATTAACGTAGACACAGCAGTGTTCATATTCCTTAATGACCTCACAATGGATTCCACGACATTCCACGCCATGCTTTTGAACCTTACTGTTTACAACAGGACTAGAGAGCAGCATTCGTGAGATGGACGCTGACTGCAGAATGATTCCAGAGATCTTTAGCTTTAGTAATGTGCTTTCATTTATGAAGAATTTGAAAGCAGGAAATCTGATCTGAGTTCAGCTTCCATTAGTGCACCAGGGTGGTGGTCACTGTGACGGCTTTCAGACAGAAACACTGTAATGCTCAAATCAGATTTGAGCTTTTTTTTTAAGCTTAATCTGATTTGCGCATCTAGATGAGTTGTTTTCTGATGATCTGCGGAAAAAAAAGGGATAATCCTTCCTGCTTCAATCCATGTAATGCCATTAAGCATAAAGAAGGAAATCAGGCACAAATTAAACAGATATGAAACAAAGCAAAATGCATGCCTCTTTATGATTGTTTTGTTATCTCCTGCACAAAGAGCCGGTTAGCCTCATGCAAAAGGACTAGGCATACTACACCTCCAACTAACAGCCTGCTTTCTGATCCAAACGTACTAATACACCTATAATGAGCAGCCTGTTAGCTTACCACAAATCAGTAGGCCATTTTGTCTCTATCATGCAGGATAGATATGTTCTCTCAAAAACATTACTACAGCTAACAGGCTGCCCAGTAAACAAGGAACGTCCCTGGACCTTCAAAATACGTCTTAAAGTAGTCTGTCCATCAAGGACATATTTTAAACGTCAATGGACGTCCAAAATCCACCTTAATACGTTCGTTAAGTGGTGACCAATCGATAACGTCAGTGGACGTCCAAAACGCGTTTTATACAAGTAATTTATTTATTTCGGGACCAATTAATAACGTCAATGGACGTCCACAATACGTCTAATAGTCGTCTTTTCAATGTCTGTGTGTAAGAGGTCTGCCTGCTTAGCCACCCCCAGTCACTAGAGGGAGACAGAGACACTCTTAATTTGGGGCAATTGGTTCCACCTGGGCTACCCCTACTTAAGGGAAGCCAACACACACCTCAGTGCTTAGTCTTGGGTTTCACTTTTCAGAGTGCTGTGCAAGTCTGGCTGGTGATTTGGTAAAGGCTCTTGAGTTTTCTCCTGGGTCTCTCTCTATCTTCTGTTTCTCCACCAGAGCTTTCTCTCTGGTTTCTCCTGGGATTCAATATTATCTTTTCTTTACCATTTTTAGTATAAATAAATAATTAGAAATAAGTTGTGTTCTATCTTTAATTTCTTTTGTCTCATCTTGTCCCTCCCTTTTGTTTTGGGAAGCTCTCTTGCCTTTGTTTTCTTTTGCTCAATTCTGAGCTGATCAGTTTTCCCCTGACATCTTAAGTTTTCCTCTCGTGTTTCATTTAGTCTCGGTGTTCCTAACCTCCAGAGTTAGGGTTTTTTGTGTGTCTCTGCACTTGAGGCCTATTTCTCTAGTGCTCTGTTGGTGGCTTGCCCTGTTTCAATCCACCCCTGGGTGAGCTGCCACATTACACTGTGTTTGGACGTCTTTTCAACTTTCATTTTCAACCTTAAGAGAACGTTGATTAGACGGCAGTCATTACATTATTTCAACGTTGAATCAATGGCTAATTGTTTACTGGCTAGTACCATATCCCTTAAACATTAAACACTCTAAAAACTCTACTATGCTTATAACAAAGACCATGAAACAGCAAAAAACTTCTGCCTTGTCCAAAAATGATCTATATATTGTGCTGCATTAGTTTATTTATGTGCTATAGTTCAATATTGATCTCTTTGCCCATAAGCTTTATTAGCCAGTTAGCTTAGCCCTTTCTACACCTTAAACTAATAGCCTATTTGCTGTCCTAAAACATAACTACGCTGACAAAACTTTTCCCATTACCCTTCCTGGAAACCTTGCTACACCACCAGCAACAAAACAGACTGTTAGCCACATCCAAATCTCTGCTTTCATACAGAGTCTGTGAGCTTCATCCAAAACACATCTCAGAAAAAAGGTAGCCATTTTAACCTTTTGACGTTCCTTGCATTGGCTTCAGCTTTTAGACAACAACACCCATTCACAACCATATACACAGAAAATGAAAATGCTACTAGTATAATTTACAGACGTTGTGCCAGTCTGGAGACGAGGGTGGTGATATAGCGGCAATTGTCGGTATCAGTTAATTCACATAGGTGTCCCGTGTACTGATGTATTTCACTGTGTCACCGTCCTCCACAGGACAGGCATGGGTTCAGCTGCCAACTTGGGAAGGAATGTCTTGTTTTAACATGGAGACCTTGGGCAAGACTCCTAAAACAATTAGCTTATTACCTCAGTGACGTGATTACAGTCTACGTTCCTCTGGAATGTCTGCTAAAACGCCTTTTGATTAAAGTATTGATGTTGGAGGCAGGAAATATGTGCAAAAGTAAGGAGCTGAGCAATAAACAATGGTTCTTCTGCAGTGCCCCCCTTTTGTAGAAAAGAATATCCCAGTAAACAAGGAACGCCCCTGGACGTTCAAAATAGGTCTAAAAGTAGTCTGTCCGTCAAGGACATATTTTAAACGTCAATGGACGTCCAAAATCCATCTTAATAAGTTAGTTAAGTGGTGACCAATCGATAACGTCAGTGGACGTCCAAAACGCGTTTTATACAAGTAATTTATTTCGGGACCAATTAATAACGTCAATGGACGTCCAAAATACGTCTAATAGTCGTCTTTTCAATGTCTGTGTTTGGACGTCTTTTCAACTTTCATTTTCAACCTTAAGAGAACGTTGATTAGACGGCAGTCATTACGTTGAATCAACGGCTAAATGTTTACTGGGATTTCACCACCACCTCCTCCCGATCTGACATACACTTTGTTATTTTTATTCACACAACTGCAACTTCCTGTACAACAAACAAAGTGTCAAATCACCTTTTACAGTGGAATTATTACTAGTGACACATGTGCCTGTGTCCTGTTTTAAAATGTGCTGTACTTGAAGAAGTCTCTGAGACACACAGTACTCATATAAATTAAATTAATAAGTATATGCAAATTAAAGTTCATTCCAAGGCAAGAGCCTTGCAGAGCTGAATCCAAATAGACCTGAACACCAGTGATCTCTCATTAGAATCAGAACGGATGTGTGTACTCCAGCACTGCAATTAAAGCCTCGTCAGCGCTAACGAATTCTAATTAGCAATTAATTAAACAAGTTTCTACTTACCTTAATTCTCACTGCATTTTAAATACTGTGTGCAAGAAATCTCATTAAATTCCTCAGTTCTAGGTCAAGAAACACAGCAGTGTATTTGGCAAAAAAAAACAATGATTTCATAAAAAAACACAGAATATTAAACAAATGACACATGGCTAAAAATAATGACTATTTTTAAATGAACACTTGTGCCATCATTGGGTGCATGGTAAAATATCAAGGTGTGTCTGGATACTTTCGGACATATACATGGTTCCTGTACCACTCGAATGGTTGATTTTATTTCACTACGCTAGGCATGGTAAGGGTTAATCCATACAGCTAAAGACAGTGTTATATGCTGCGTTCTCTGGTTGTGGGGATAAGCCCGGATTCCAGCTCAGAGGTTTCCTGAGCAAATGCTTGCATCCAATCGCAAACGTTGTTATGATTTGGAATCAAGCGGATCCCTGAAGGGATTAGTTATCTATTTTTACTCCTCTTCATTCATATTACTGTGTGTTCGTGTGTGTGCACATTTCAGTATGTGATTTTGTGCATGAGCAGAGTGTTAAAGGTCCTTGTGTGTGTGTGTGTGTTTTCACACCGGCAAGGCAGAGAAGCAGGTGTAGCCCTAAAGCCAGCTCAGCATCATTACTGCACAGCTTCCTTTCTTACTTCACAGCTGCTGGACGTGTGTATGTGGGTGTGTATGCGTTTTTTTTTTGCAAATACCAGTGCATTTTTAGTGGGTGAATGTCTGTGCACATGTGGGGAACCCTCTGGGCTTTTTAGGCCTTCAGAAAAGTCTTAGTGACCCCATGTCTTATATTTACCCTAAAATTACTGCTTCAAAATCATTGTGAGGAATCACTGGGCTGTAATAGAGAGAGTAGAGCCCCTGTCCTTGCTAGTCCATGCTCAGCACTGCAGAAAATGCACTGTGTAACATTGAGGGTAGAAACCTCCTCTCGCTTCCTCCTTGGTTTCAGGACAATACTGTAAAAGTTAATTACACTCTGCAACTACAGGAGGAGCCCAGGAGCAAAAATACTAGCTCCTTTAATGATTTCTGTACACATCTGTCATGCTTGCTGTATTGAATGTCAACACGTATTTCAGCACGATTCTTCGTTCCTTGTTAAATATTTGTTAGAAAATAAAGCCTTGTGTTTTAGCCTTGTGATGGATGGCACCCTGTCTGGGAAGTGGGTTCCTGGAGACCCTGATCTGGATGAAGCTGTTACATAAATTAATGAATGTATGAAAGAAAATGTTCAGTGGACTTCAGGAGCTGAACTGAAGGCCTAATGTGTCAGCTTAACCACTCACCTAATTATGAACTGAGCATGGAATCAGTCAATCAAGTTGAAGTACTTCTTATACTCTCAGTCAAGTACAACGCTCAGCCTCAGTCTTCTCTCAAGTCTGCTATATTCATTATCTGTAAGTGCTTCTCCAGTTCAGGGTTGCGGTGGGTCCAGAGCCAACCTGGAATCATTGGGCGCAAGGCAGGAATACACCCTGGAGGGGGCGCCAGTCCTTCACAGGGCAACACACACAGCTCACACTTCGGACACTTTTGAGTCACCAATCCACCTACCAACGTGTGATTTTGGACTGTGGGAGGAAACTGGAGCACCTGGAGGAAACCCACGCAGACACAGAGAGAACACACCACACTCCTCACAGACAGTCACCCAGAGGAAACCCACGCAGACACAGAACACACCACACTCCTCAGTCACCCGGAGGGAACCCACGCAGTCACAGGGAGAACACACCACACTCCTCACACAGTCACCCGAAGGAAACCCACGCAGACACGGAGAACACACCACACTCCTCACAGGCAGTCACCCGGAGGGAACCCACGCGGACACAGGGAGAACACACCACACTCCTCACAGACAGTCACCCGGAGCGGGAATCAAACCCACAACCTCCAGGTCCCTGGAGCTGTGTGACTGCGACACTACCTTCTGCGCCACCGTGCCGCCCCCTGCTATATTCAGTCCAGTATTATTCTTGATGGTACACAGCCAGCGAGTGGTCAGATATGTTTTTTGCCATTGACAACTCCAAGCATTATGTGCTTTTCAAACAAGATGCTTCACATGTTACCGAAGGCTTAACTTTAATAGTCGTTGTGTACACTTGTGTACTCATGTAAGTGTGAGTCTCTGTATGTATATGTACACTGAAAAAAGTGATGCATTAATTGTGCCCTGTGATGAACCAGCACCATGTCCCGAGTGTGTTCTTGTCTTGCGCCTAATAATTCAGGGTAAAACCCATCGTAACAAAGAAATACATTGCATCAATGCCATTGCCTTTCCACTGACTTTCTTTTGGCAATATCTGTGTTGATGTAATTTATTTTAGTAATGTTCAAATGATGTAGATATTTAAATCAAGCAAATTCAGTGAATGAATGAGTGTGTGTGTACAAATATATTAATGTATTTATGTTTGTACGTGTGTGTGTGTGTACACAGAGATATGTAACTAATCCCCCAGTGTGTGAGCTCAAGGGCCTTTGAGACGACTGATGTGCTGTAAACACAGCAGCAAGAATCTTCACATCTGTGGAAAAGCCATAAACACTTCCCTTAAAGTGATAGTTTGGGGGGAAAACTAATTTTAACACAATTTTACCCTTATTCCAGATGTGGTCAGGCAGTAAAGACATGTTTGTATTTGTTGTGCAGTTTAGTTTCACACTGGTGCTAATGCAGGTAACAAACAGCTAACAATTACAGCTAACAATTAGCATCAGGTATCTTGTTTATGCAGTGCAGTTAAAGTATGCTAGTTCACTACATTTATTTATTCATTCATTATCTGTAACCTTTATCCAGTTCAGGGTCGCGGTGGGTCCAGAGCCTACCTGGAATCATTGGGCGCAAGGCAGGAATACACCCTGGAGGGGGTGCCAGTATTTCACAGGGCAGACAGACATACAGACACACACACGTTCACTCACACACTCACATCTACGAACACTTTTGAGTAGCCAATCTACCTACCAACGTGTGTTTTTGGACTGTGGGAGGAAACCGGAGCACCCGGAGGAAACCCACGCAGACACAGGGAGAACACACCACACTCCTCACAGACAGTCACCCAGAGGTTGTGGGAATCAACCCACAACCTCCAGGCCCTTGGAGCTGTGTGACTGCGACACCTACCTGCTGCACCACCGTGCCGCCAAATTTTCGAAATTAGTTAGTAAAATTATGCAAAATTATGGGTTATACATATTGATACAATTCCAAATATAGGGTTGATATCCAAATCAAGCATATTCTCTGTACAGTCTGTGGAAATGATCAGATCTTTATCTTCTGCCTTTTCTTCAGTAACAGGAAGATAAAAGGGACGTCAGTCTCTCGCTGGTGGCTGGAAGTAGCTGTTGGAGCTGAGATGAACTTGCTGATGTCAGATTAGCGAGGCTTTGTGTAATTAATTCCACTGCACTGCTGCCTGATTGCTCTGAGCCCCAGAGAACCAAAGTGTTCAAAAGATCCCCCCGCCTCTCTCGCTCAGCACCTCTAACTGCTCCATTCAGACAGAAAAACACTAATCCCCACATGTGTCAAGGATTTGTAAGGAGTAGCACAAGACAGAATGAGAGAGTCTTTAACTGAATGAAAAACAGCAAAAAGAAGTCAAAAGAGACGAATGAAAAGATTACATTCTGGACGCCAATTTGACCTTCAAATGATTCAAAGATGGAATCTTTAAAGGCTAAGCAGCAGCTCTATGAAAGTGTCAAACAAATAAATACAGTGGAGTTTGAGTTCCTAACTTGTGTTTATTGATAGTCAGAAAACATGTTATTTCTTACTAATTGAAGGAATAAGGTTTAAAAGACAGTTGGTCCCCCCCCCCCCCCTCCCCCCCACGGTGTTGGGAAACTCTAATAGGCGTCTTGCCTGTGACGTAGATGGTGGACAACACTCTAGAAGCTGCACTTAATTTAATGCAAAATGAGGAAAAGGTGTGTTGTTTTTGGCTGCAATCATTCAATGTACAGTGGGACATCTGTGAACAAATGGCCCAAAGATCCCAAAATATCCAGAAAATGGACTAAATTTGTCCACTTTAAACGGGCACTTTGGAAAGGACCATACGCTCACTCCGTTATCTGTAGCTCATTTCACTGGCGCTTTTCCAACAATATGGGCATGTAAGGACACCAACGAAAGGTGTTCAAGAGCCTCTGTAACATGGAGGTAAACAGGGTAAGGACACTCACTTCGCCTGTTTTAGTTGGTGTTAGTTAACGTTAGCTTGACTCGCTAAACTCGGTGTCTCAGATTATACTCGGCTACGTAGCTGCATTACAAAGGTTTATAGTGTCGGATGAATTCGAGTTCGACTTCGATCACATTTACAAGAATAACGGTACCTCTAAATTTGAGTTTAGCTTATTGCTAGGCTATTGTCATGAATAATCAATTATAATCAACAAACACTTGTTCAGCTGTTGTCCACCAGTGACGTCACGGTTGCGTTCAAGAATTTCCGTAGCGAGCTCGGGTTTTTCCGTCAATTTAATAAAATTGTCAGTTTTAAAGTAAATTAAGCTGCTATTTTCATTTTAATTCATACTTATATCTGTCAGTAACTAAAATAATGTGAAATACTCACGGAGGTCCATTAAGTGGTGCTTAGTCTTTAAAAGCAGTAGTTCAGATGTAAATCTAAAATTACACAATTTCCCCACAATATCCAAATGCAGTCAAGGCCACTGAGCTCAGAACAAATAACAACATAGTGTTTTTACTTTTGAAAGTAATAAGAAATGTGACTAATTACCTGAAGATTCACTGAACACAAACTCCAACTGTAGAAATAACTCCAAGTTATAATAATCCCCTGTGGATACATGTGTGTAAATATTCAGTCATAGCCTGTGAAAAGGTTCTCTCAAGAGATATATATCTAGACCTTCTTTAGAGAGAGGCTTTTTATTTAATTAAATTCATAATGTACTTGCTGTGTAAGCAATATCACAGCAGAGGGAGTGCTGTTATACTCAGTATAAGCCTGCCAGTGATTCGGCGGTAAGGGGCCGCAGGCTGAGTTTTGAAGATAATCCCAGCCATGCTAATATTCAGTAACAGGTGATGTAGATTTTATACAACAGCTCTATAAGTTAACAGTAATAACTGACAATTTTTTGGCTCCACCATTACAACTGGACCTGGGACTAGACAATTGCCCACAAAACACACAAACGATTTTTGGCACACTAGTTTGCTACTTTTTGTAGGTCTACATTACCACAGGCCAACTAATTAGCATCATGTACATTTCTCTGTATAAAGGTATAAACCTCCCGAAGCCCAAGGTTGCTGCTGACCCTCTCGTGTGATACTGATAACGATTAATAGAACACACCAATGAAGCAGGCTAAGGTCCCACTGCTGTTATACTCAATATCAGCGCTCATGGAATGTCTCTTGTGTAGTTGCTAATTTGCAGCAACTAGCATAACACAGTCTAGCAACATCCTAAAGAGGACCATCGTACCCACCTAGGAAGAGCAAGGTCAGTTACACTGTTTTGTCAATTTTCGTTTCTCAGTAATGGCTTCTTACCCGACTTGCACACAGCTACACATCCTTTCAGACCCATGGTGTGTTGACTTATCACAGTAAAAAGAAGGGAAGAAACACCTGTGAATCAAAGCTGGAGCGCGATGTTCATCCTTTCTCTCAAAGATGAAACCTGCACTGTTTGTCTGACTGTGACAGTTTCGGTGGTCTACCAGGTCGTGTCCCATTTTCTCAAAAACTGTATCTTTTTTTTAAACTCTAGTTTTGAAAACCCCTGTTGTGGTGTTTCACAAACCTAAACATCCTCCCATTAGAGGGAGGGAGAGAGAGAGGCTGTTATATTTAGGCAGTGTTTTGACAGACTGTCGGATCCAACTAAGCTCTAGAGAGCGGGTGATGTAGCGTGAATCTTCGATAAATCAATTGGAAGATTCATTGAAATGTTTCGCATGTCTGAATGAACATGACCCATTCGTTTCTGAGCGTGTGGTGAGGCTCAGATTTCTGTGGAAGTAACTGGAGCTACTGCGCAGCTCAGAGGGCAGCGTATCTTCAGGACATTCATTAACAGTATAATTTAGCAATTAATTTCATGGCCAGCCGAATGCCTGATAGAAGGTCCAGGACGTTGATTTGTGGACAGTGCTTTCATTTCAGAGCTGTGTGTGTGTGTTTTCATAAGCTATATGTCTAGTTTATATGCTCTCCATTGACATGCCACACATGAGCCTATGGTCATCAGCCCCAATGCCAAGTGTGGGCCAGAGGGGTAGAAAGGCCTGGCGTTGAAGCAGTTTTCTTCAGCATCAATACCTCACATACAAATGTTTATCTGGCTGGATGCCATCAAATCCTCACAGTAATGTTCTAACATCGCAAAATAGTAGAGGCTATTACAGCAGTAAACTTCCTGTTCCCTTTCATTGGGGCTTCAATAGAGCTGAGTTTGTAGAGGGTTCTAGAGTAATATTCTAGTACAGCAGTAGAGCAGTAGGCCGTTATAGCTCTATAGTAATTGGTTTGAGCAGAGAGTAGCAGTGCGCTGCCTGGCAGTGTGAGCTAAAGCCTGTCAGAACTGCCTTAAAGGCTGAGGAGCCGAGTCCCCGGGGAACAGAGTCCAGAGCTTTGAGAGAGGAGCGAACACAGCCGGGAGGGGCAGGGGGCATGAGCAATGTCAGAAACACAGCATCAGTGTGTGTCACTACAGTGAACCACAGCGGAGACGAGTGACTTTAAAATGGCAATGAAAACTGACCCAGAGTAATGTAAAAATCAAAGAAGAAATCCTGTATTAAAGCCATAGAACTCTCTGTAGATCACAGAAAGGAAATTGGACACACAAAGGCTTTATCTTAAAGGATCGTTAATTAAACAGTACCATATGAGAAAGTCCCAGCCGTGTTAATATTCAGTAACAGCACTCCCTCTAGTGTTATAGATTTTATACAATTCTATAAGTAAACATTAATAAATCACAATGGGTTATGATTTTGTAAATTATTTGCATCATAAATCCACCCACAAACAGTTCTGCAACTATACTGGGACTGGACTGCTGCCAAGAAACACAAACATTTTCCTGCACACTAGCTTGCTAGTTTGTGTAGGTTTACATTTCCACAGGCCAACTAATTTGTATCATGTACAATGACTGAAACCCACCCAAAGCCTAAGGCTGCTGTGGCTGCTTTAAAGCTCCCCTTTAAAACCCTCTCTCATGATATTGCTAAGAGTTAACAGAACAAACATTTTAAAGCAGTTAAACTCAATATCAGATCCCATGAAATGTCTCCTGTTCAGTAAAAATGCTTGACTGAAGTGGAGTGATTATACCATTGTATTATAGTGTAACCTTGGCGCTCATGTTGCCCAGCAACAGTGCTCACTATTAATTTAATATGAAGAATAGTTTGTGTAAAATGTTTTTGAAAAAAATACATCAAAGTGTTTTATAATGACCACTGTTTTATAAAAGAAATAAGCTACTTGCGACTGCGTTACAATGATTTTACCATGGAAAAGGGATTTTTAAGCACTCTCTTATGGCTTATTGCTTTATTTACTGCCAAAATATATTATTTAAACCTACAATAATAATATAAAACCCTACAGTAATTATAAATCATTCATTCATTATCTGTAAGCGCTTATCCAGTTCAGGGTCGCGGTGGGCCCAGAGCCTACCTGGAATCATTGGGCGCAAGGCGGGAATACACCCTGGAGGGGGCGCCAGTCCTTCACAAGGCAACATACACACACACACACACACACACACACACCTACGGACACTTTTGAGTCGCCAATCCACCTACCAACATGTGTTTTTGGACTGTGGGAGGAAACCGGAGCACCCGGAGGAAACCCACGCAGACACAGGGAGAACACACCACACTCCTCACAGACAGTCACCCGGAGGAAACCCACGCAGACACAGGGAGAACACACCACACTCCTCACAGACAGTCACCCGGAGCGGGAATCGAACCCACAACCTCCAGGCCCCTGGAGCTGTGTGACCGCGACACTATCTGCTGCACCACCGTGCCGCCATTATAAAGCATATAGAATTATAATTACATTGCTATGGAGTCACTGAATTAACCCTTTTATGCTCCATGCAGCGAGTCCTCTTCATGGTGATGGCCATGATCAAACAAATGGTTTAGGTTTTAGAGGCAAATCTATCATTTCATAAAAAGGCTGCATTTCCTGGGTGGATCAACCTCATCTGTCCAGTCGGATGTTGAACAAACACACACACACACACACACACACACACAAGCATGAATACAGTGCGCTCTCTCTCCCCTTTCACACACTCATTGCTAGCTTCCCCTGGGAGTGTTGTGCTCAGCGGTAGTTTTGACTTTCAAGTTCACCTTCAAAGCTCACCAAGTAAAATTCTAGATGGCTATCTGCTCAGCCACAGTCTGCTGAACAACAGCAGCCTTCTCCATAAAGATGAACTCGGCACAGCTATGCAAAAGAGAAGCATCTCATTTCGCCTCAGCTTCTCAAAACAGTGCACAGAGGCCCTGCGTTCTTTGAACAGGAGGAATTATACGATCCTCTGAGACTGTGGACAATCGCTAATTTCGCTATTTAAGGAGCCCAGAGTTTCTGTTGTGTGTAAAAGATAAATAGAAAAGAAAAGTATTTTCATTATAAAGTCATCACTGATCATGGTGTAGGGCGGCACGGTGGTGCAGCAGGTAGGTGTCGCAGTCGCACAGCTCCAGGGTCCTGGAGGTTGTGGGTTCGATTCCCGCTCCGGGTGACTGTCTGTGAGGAGTGTGGTGTGGGTGTCCTTCGGGTGACTTTCGGTGTGGAGTTTGATGTTTTCTCCCTGTGTCTGCGTGGGTTTCCTCCGGGTGACTGTCTGTGAGGAGTGTGGTTTGTTCTCCCTGTGTCTGCGTGGGTTTCCTCCGGGTGACTGTCTGTGAGGAGTGTGGTGTGTTCTCCCTGTGTCTGCATGGGTTTCTTCTCCCTGTGTCTGTGTGGGTTTTCTCCGGGTGACTGTCTGTGAGGAGTGTGGTGTGTTCTCCCTGTGTCTGTGTGGGTTTCCTCTGGGTGCTCTGGTTTCTTCCCACGGTTAAAAAAAAAACACACGTTGGTAGGTGGATTGGCGTCTCAAAAGTGTCCGTAGGTGTGAGTGTGTGAGTGAATGTGTGAGTGTGTGTTGCCCTGTGAAGGACTGGCGCCCCCTCCAGGGTGTATTCCCGCCTTGCGCCCACCCACCGAGACCCTGAACTGGATAAGCACTTACAGATAATGGATGGATGATCATGGTGTCTGTTACGATGTATGAACCGTCCTAAATATTCAGCTCCTTAGATAATTGGCCAAAATTAGAAATGCAGGAAAAAAAAACATATTCGGGCAAAACCTCTAGAAATGTCTTGTCACTTACTCAGTGACTCACTCTCTCATTAATTCTTTTACTCATTCAATCACAACCCTAAGGCATCATGCCCCAGTATTGACCAGTGGAGTATAAATATCCCCAGTGTGGGGCTTCGGAGCAATGGATCTGAGTTGTCTGGAGTGATGGCGCTTCCTCCAATACCTGTGAGATAAGACTTATCCAACATCAGAGCCTGAATTCAGTTTTCACTGTCATCAAATCCCCCCAAATCATGAAAAATCAGACCATCACTGTACAGTTTTAGAACAGAGCCATCACTGTAATCCATTCTGATTCATTTAATTTAGCTTGAGATGAATATGAAGTGAATATGATGCTAATTTCATCATTAATGTTGGTTTTATGCAGCAGTGTAAGTCGTGTTTTCATCTCAAAAGAAGAGCAGGAGGCGAAGTGACCCAGAGATGGAACCGAAGCCAGGGCGAAGACGGCCAATCACACTAATGCTACATGAAAGGCCCGGCCGGGTGCAGTGACCTTTAAGGGGGACTGGTGGTCCGCCAGAAAGCAAATCCCCAACATCAGGCTGGGCAGATGGCACTGCTGCTTACAGCTGAAAATCTGACCAAGGATCCAACCCCAGAGCCATCTGCTTTATTGCAAAAGAGCTATTTATGCCCGGTGTTCAGGCTGGATTCTTTACTTTCCTTTACCCAAACTCATTTAAAATACATCTACGCTCCTAAATAGTGCATTATTGGCTGCCCTGGATCATGCATGCACAAGAAACACAAGCTTATGAATTAAGCATATGGTGGCAGTGTGTATGACAGCGGCAGACTGCTGTGCACCAGAGGCCAGGCTCCAGTGCCTCACACACTGAGAGAAGTGAGAGCTGAAAACCACATATGAAATGCTTCCCCAACAGCAAATGTTCTATAAATATGTCACTGTAATGTAATATATAATGTGTGTGTGGTCATGTAGGTATTTTAGCTGATGTGTGCCAGTCTAAAGTCACCAAAATACCAATCAAGTGTAGACTAGAGGGGTATTAAGTACCTAGATTCCTCCAGGGAATTCAATAAAATGCTTACAGCCTGATATTATGTGTCTTTGAATCTATATCACATCGAACATTGAGGTGGACGGGTTTAATTTACACAATGACAGGAGCCTGAGGCCGTAGATGACACAGACTCACTCAAAGTGGACAACTTACCATCACCTACTCTAATGTAGACCCTATTCAGTAAGTGGCTGGTGATTATATACTGTATTAGAAACTAGACAATATTTGTTTTCAATTTAAAAGTTGAGAAATGATAAATTATTGACCATAAGTTTATAGTTATTTTTTAGTAGGGCAGAACATTCATTCATTCATTATCTGTAACCCTTATCCAGTTCAGGGTCGCGGTGGATCCAGAGCCTACCTGGAATCATTGGGCGCAAGGCGGGAATTCACCCTGGAGGGGGCGCCAGTCCTTCACAGGGCAACACACAGACACACATTCACTCACACCTACGGACACTTTTGAGTCGCCAATCCACCTACCAACGTGTGTTTTTGGACTGTGAAACCGGAGCACCCGGAGGAAACCCACGCGGACACAGGGAGAACACACCACACTCCTCACAGACAGTCACCCGGAGGAAACCTACGCGGACACAGGGAGAACACACCACACTCCTCACAGACAGTCACCCAGAGGAAACCCACGCAGACACAGGGAGAACACACCACACTCCTCACAGACAGTCACCCGGAGGAAACCCACGCAGACACAGGGAGAACACACCACACTCCTCACAGACAGTCACCCGGAGCGGGAATCGAACCCACAACCTCCAGGTCCATGGAGCTGTGTGACTGCGACACTAACCTGCTGCACCACCGTGCTGTAGGACAGAACAGTAAATTGAAAATTAATTAATGTTGACATTCAGAAATTGTAATCAACGTAATCTCTCCTATATAATTTAAAATATTTTATTCTTTTAATTTTTTTTTGTTAATTCTGTTGTGTCCACCACTGGGTTCATATACAGTCCCTTTAAAACTACACAACAACGCCTGTAGTCACGTGACGTGTAGACACTTCTGTCCATCCAGTCTGCCACATGGAAGCAATATGAAGGAGAACCTAAATACAGAGGCCAACCGAGCAACTCGAGCAGCTTGTATTAAAAAAAACCCCAAAACAACCAAAAAACAAACAAAAAAAAACCACACAAACATGTATCTATGTCAACACGAGTAAAAGCAAAAAAAAGGACCAGACAATCTACTTAAGAACACAGTGCTAGCGGTGCTACAGAGAGGTTCATCGATGTAGCATTCACATTCCCATTATGCTGGACATATACAGTTACGTACTGTAAAGTCCAACATTATAACTCCTCTAACAAGAAGCCTGACCTGTATCTGCTTTTGGACCAAACTATCACTTTAAGAGGATGGAACAATCTCCCTGTGTCCATTCATTAGTTATGACAGCCTGCCCCCGCTAGAGTTCAGAATGAGTCCTTACACTGCAGAATTTTAAAGCCAACAGCAGTATTATGACTTCCATCAGTTCCTTCCAATGACACAAATACACACACAGTCTTGCCTCCAAAGATTTAAAAGGCATTGCGTAGTCTTAACTATAACTACTACTATCCTAAACCTAACATTTATATTAAGGCTTAACCCTCACTTTACCCCAACCCTGACCTTATTCATAACCAGCCAAACCCTAACCTGAGCCTAAACTAAACTATAAATTCTACCAGCCTAACCTACCCTAACCTTAGGCTAAACACATATCTTCACTTGAAAATATAATGCTTTATATTATGGGGAAAAGATTTTTGTTTCTATAAGGAAGATAAGTATCTACAATGTGAGGATGTAAACAGATTTTGGTTCCCACAACGTGATATATTTATAAAGAACATAGACATATAGAGTCCTATATATATATATATATATATATATATATATATATATTCATTATCTGTAACCCTTATCCAGTTCAGGGTCACGGTGGGTCCGGAGAACACACCACACTCCTCACAGACAGTCACTCGGAGGAAACCCACGCAGACACAGGGAGAACACACCACACTCCTCACAGACAGTCACTCGGAGGAAACCCACGCAGACACAGGGAGAACACACCACACTCCTCACAGACAGTCACTCGGAGGAAACCCACGCAGACACAGGGAGAACACACCACACTCCTAACAGACAGTCACTCGGAGGAAACCCACGCAGACACAGGGAGAACACACCAACTCCTCACAGACAGTCACCTGGAGCGTGACTCGAACCCACAACCTCTATGTCCCTGGAGCTGTGTGACTGCGACACTATTTTATTCCAAGTAATTTTGGAGCATTTCTATTGGTCCGTTCAGCATGAAACTTTCACAAAGCCAAAGAACCTACATGTGTTTGAGACTGGGATTATGGGAGGAACCCGTGGAAAACACACACCTGGAGAACACAACAGTGACCCGGGGTGAGTACCTCCTGATACTAAAAGACCACTCCAGCTGATTCCTATTGAAGCTATTGGATGGTGCTCTGTCCCCACTGAGCACACAGTTCCCCTTCTCCACAGCCCGGAGCTGGAGGAAGGGTGGTTAATACCCACGCGCTGGTTGTTCTGGCCCCACGCTCGTCTACGGCTGATCCATTGAAACACATTCCGAGTTACCACTGAACTTACAGCTACTTACCGTGCGTCAGCGCCGCGAGTCTCGCGGCTCTCTGTGTCAGTGCGCGCGCCCAGCGCTCCGCCTCTTGCAGTTCCGCCGCTGCGTCTCCATGGCGCACGACCCGCACCCTCTGCTCCACGCGCCGCCGCGGCGCCCCACGCGCGCTCTCGCCGCCACCAAGGCACCTCCACCGTGCGCGCGGGTAGAAGAACGCGCACACGAGCGCGCCCTCCTCATCCTTACACGCGCGACACCCCACGCAGTCCGCGAGACTTAGCACGAGTGAGGAAGAGGAGGAGGAAGATGAAGGTGAAGATGATAATGATGAAGATGAAGTTGGAGGGATTCTCCGCACTATGAGGCTCGTGTCCGTTAAGGTCACGGAGAGTCTGATCTCCTGCTCCGTGGGGTCCGTGAACTCCGCGCGCAGCTCGCGTGCGGCCATCCCGCGCGCTTGGTGCAGAGTGAATGTAGACGGGTTATATGTGTGTGTGTGTGTGTGTGTGTGTTGGTGTGAGTACAACTGCTGTGGGACAGTCACTTAACATCTCCCTCTAGTGGCAGAGGCCAGGAATGACAACTAAAGTGTCGAGGACAAAATAAGAAAAAGTTGTAAAATTCTTCTTTGAAATGAAAATAAAACCTTCCGCTCCAGCTACGCGGGTGCGACTAAAAATGGCTGTTCATGAGCTACCCCAGTGAAATAGAATAATATTAAAAATAAAAACATTTTTCCCTGACCACTCTGCAAAGCACTTCTCTGGTTCCATACCATTCCTGGTCAATACATCTCGTGCAAACGTTTCAGCAACGTTAGTCATTTATTCATTCATTATCTGTAAGCACTAATCCAGTTCAGGGTCGCGGTGGGTCCAGAGTCTACCTGGAATCATTGGGCGCAAGGCGGGAATACACCCTGGAGGGGGCGCCAGTCCTTCACAAGGCAACTCACACATTCACTCACACACTCACACCTACGGACACTTTTGAGTCGCCAATCCACCTACCAACGTGTGTTTTTGGACTGTGGGAGGAAACCGGAGCACCCGGAGGAAACCCACGCAGACACAGAGAGAACACACCACACTCTCACAGACAGTCACCAGGAGGAAACCCACGTGGACACAGGGAGAACACACCACACTCATCACAGACAGTCACCCGGAGGAAACCCACGCAGACACAGGGAGAACACACCACACTCCTCACAGACAGTCACCCGGAGGAAACCCACGCAGACACAGGGAGAACACACCACACTCCTCACAGACAGTCACCAGGAGGAAACCCACGCAGACACAAGGAGAACACACCACACTCCTCACAGACAGTCACCCGGAGGAAACCCACGCAGACACAGGGAGAACACACCACACTCCTCACAGACAGTCACCCGGAGGAAACCCACGCAGACACAGGGAGAACACACCACACTCCTCACAGACAGTCAACGTTAGTCAGGCTTGAATGACAAACGTCTTATAGCCTATGGGTGAGAAATAAAAACGGCTGTGTAACGGAAAAAGTGTATGGGAAACAAAAACGGGTGGTTTGTGGATTAAAGCGGGTGGTGAACGAAAACGGACGAAGTACGAAACCGGGAAGAGTATGAAACGGTCTGTGTATGAAAACGGGTAGAGTGAAAAGTGCAGAAATGGATAGAAAACCAGACACGGTACAAACCGAAAACAGGTGCGAAAGGAAAGCCTGTTAGTTATTTAGAGTAAGCTCTGGCAGAGTTCATCAGAAACATCATGTATATTTTTTTCTCACATGGTCTATCAGTCACAAGTGAGTTTCTTCACTTCTAATAATTCTAAAAAATATTTTATATTAAATAAAGTTTTTTTTAACGTTTTAACTGTATTACTTCTAAGATTTTTGATCCAAATCTGTTTCCTACACCGCGTTTGGCGGGTTGTGCTCTCTTATTGGATCCGAGTCACGTGGGTCGTGGCGTCACTGCTATAAAGCCCGCCGCCGACCAAACGCTCGCTCTTTTCGCCTCAGAAGCACTGAGCTGTCGGAGCTGTGTGCAGCGTTGAAGAATACTAACACGCGTTCAACATGTTTAAGAAACGGAGGTTTCACAGGGACACGATAAGACCACCTTAAAACAATGTAAGTTTGTTTTTATAATCGAAGAGCTCATGTTAAATATTAATTTATATCAATTAAGTATTGAATTCTGAAGTGACTTCAACTGTGAAGCTAGCTAATGTTTTTTTACTGCTTACACAAGATGAAAATGCGTGGAAGTTGTAAGGAATAAGCTTTCAGAACAGCAAGAGTTCTGTTAAAATATCCGTAGCATCTGGCTAATGCTAAGAGGCTAACTTGGTTTCTTTGAAAACGGTGCACGAGGGCGCTGAGTTAAAGGGGACGTCCACCACCGTTAGAAATTTGAAGGTGTCCAGATACGTTTCATTGCACACAAAATGCTTGCTTTTAAAGAAACTCTACGAGATGGATGTATGGTTTTAAGACTTGATTTAAAATGCAAGCGTTGGTGACTCTTGAGCTGGCTATTTACGTCTCAAATTGATTTATACAGGAGTTTGATTCCTATTAACTTAGAGAACACACCACACTCCCGGAGGAAACCCACGCAGACACAGGGAGAACACACCACACTCCTCACAGACAGTCAACTTTAGAATGACCGAGCTTTTTTCTTTTTAAGGTCATTGAATACTGAAGTCTTACCAGAGAGAACTTGTTCACTCCCTGAGGGACCACGTGGCTTCTGATGTTTGGTGATAACAGGTAAAATAAATGAGTCTGTGCAGCTGCTAGATCTGTGTTACAGGTTTTTATGGTCTTGTGGGGCTGACTAGTTTGATTTTGTTAAGTTGTGCCCCCTTGTTTTAACAGGTACCTGAGAAGGGACTTGCCAGCTGTACGTCAGATACAACAGGAAAGGTAAAAATGGCTTGCTGTTCACCAAAATGTACCTTTTGGGACCCATGCTCTGCACATTTATCACCAGTCCCAGCCTACTGCAAAATTGAGTTGGGGTTGGTTGTGATGAATGAGGGGCAGTAGCAGTGTTCATAGTGTGGGGTGTCTCATTGATTTCCTGAGATGAAAATGCTACATAGGAAGTGCCGTCTGATGCGATAACTGACGATGGTAAAAGCTAAACTGTTCTGAGGAATGCTCTGTGTATACATCTTTATTGCTAGTAATTTTGCAGTATTACTAACGGACCACTTATTCTCAGGTTGCAGGTCCCTGTGGCGTGGGGCTGTCCTGATGGCTGTGGGTTGAGAGAGATCAGGTATGAGTGATTTGAACATCTCAAGCTATGGTTAAATAAGTCCTTCAAGTCAGTGATGATATTAAGTTATCCCTGTCTTAAATGATCATGTGGAGACTTGGTAACCTGAGACTTGTCTTAAGAAATTTGGGGAACACAAGGTGTTGTATGGTGTGTTCTAACAGTGAACTGTATTTCAGGTGAACAACCCTCCTGAGCTGGTTTCATCGTGCACCTCAAAGACCAAAGGACAGAGGCTGATTTACCAAGTTTTATTAACATGTACATGTTTATTTCATATTTATATAATAAAAGTCTGCTGGTCATGCAGTGTGAAAAGCTGAGTTGTACGGTGCCTTCTTCAGTGTGTCAAGGAAAAACTGCTCATCTTGAAGGAAGTCCCGGTCCTAAAATTAGAAGGATATTAAATTCCATTGGTAATTCACAATGGGCAGGGACAAAAACCCTAAAGCCATGAAAGCTGTTATATACTGTCCCAACTCTTATATGAACTGATATAGGCTTTGGTTGGTGGCAGTAGGCACCATGGGATTTCAGACCAAGTACAACAAGGTAAAACTATAGTCACCCTAAACTGCAACAAGACTTACAGAAACTAGTCAAATGAATGGCTGAGTGAAGTCAGATTCAGGACAAACTTGGCGTCTTCCTTTAATAGAGTAAGTTAGACTTGTCTGTATCATTTCATGAAATATTAAAGGCTAAGCAGCAGCTCTATGAAAGTGTCAAACTAAATACAGTGGAGTTTGAGTTCCTAACTTGTGTTTATTGATAGTCAGAAAACATGTTATTTCTTACTAATTGAAGGAATAAGGTTTAAAAGACCGTTTAGCTTATTGCTAGGCTATTGTCATGAATAATGTTGGTTATTTAGCTAGATACTGTCATAACAGTCAGTCATAACGGTGTTTTACCGCGGCGTTGTTCACCAGTGATGTCACGGTTGCGTTCAAGAATTTCTGTAGCGAGCTCGGGTTTTTCCGTCAATTTAATAAAATTGTCAGTAACTATAATAATGTGAAATATTCATGGAGGTCCATTAAGTGGTGCTTAGCCTTAAAAGAATCAAGTCTGATAACTATCTGCTCTAGTACTTGTTTAGATCACTGAGCTAGGATTGCAGACAACTCTTGAGATGAGTCAACTCGTTTCAAAGTGTTTATATAATATATAAATAAAAACCCTCCTACCTAGTGCATACACCCAGTTCACTAGGTTAAAAATGGTTGGCATCATTCATGGTCTGCTAACAGGTTTTGTAGTTAAATGATAATTCTGGGGATGGGCCACTCTTATGCTAATGGACAGAACCAGAGGCTCATCAGGTCCTTTAAGCAGCAAATGTCAAAATAAAGCAACAGCATTATACCTTTTCTGCTGTGTGTCGCAGCAATGCCAGTCTTGCCTGCAGCTCTGCTGAAATCCCACTGGAAACATTCACAGATGGAGGAGCCACTACTGAGGCACCCAGCTGAGTGCTGGCAAACGCTGGAGTCAAATGTAAAGAAACAGAATTGATATTTTGAAGCCCTCTTCCTCACTTTTGATCAGTCATAAGAGAAACAGCTGAATGTTCATTTGTGTGCATGTCACTACCCTAAAGCAAAACATGTTCCTTGTCCTTGTGAGTGTTTGTCTTGTTGAGAATTGTAGAACTCAGCACTGTACTGAAATGAGATGTGCATCATTCTCACCTGCAGTAATGCTAAAGTGATGAACAATTTGCTGTAAAGGTAAATATCAGCCTATGTACACATCATGCTCTTGAAGATAAGGATGGATTAAGCAATATAAGGTTAAAGGAAATTCAAATATCTCAGTTACATTTTTATTACCAGGAAAATAAAACGTGTGTGTATATAATTTACTATAATTAATATTAGTATTTCATTGATTTTGTTTCAATAGTGTGTTCTTGAAATTAATAAAAGTGTTTTTTCTTATCGCCAAGAATATCGTTATCGCTACAACACCGTGATATTATTTTAGGGCCATATCGCCCACCCCTAGTATAATACACAGGAGGTCCTCGGGTTACGTCAGTCCCGAGTTACAATGTTTCGTGGTTACGACATGTCTCCCATTTACTGTATAAAGCCTTGTTTCGACTTAAGTGGTTTTGCGTCGTAAACGTTGTAACGTGAACTTCGTGTTTGGTGTGTGCGGCGCAGCGGAAGAATACACGGTTACGCGGCTTGGGACCGAGGAGGATAGGTGTTAGGATAGTATAAGTACGTACAGTATGTACGTATGTTCCGACTTACACCAAAAATCGGTTTACGACGCGATGTAGGAACGGATCAACGTCGTAAGTCGAGGACCCCCTGTATATTTAATCGTTTCTAGTCTTAGGTTAATAACATTTAAAAAAAAAAACAAAGTATCATAAATAAAAAGAAGAGGGCTACTTTTCTCAAATTACTAAACCTGTAAGTAATGGCGTAGTTGAGAGAGGTAAGGGGTTGATGGGATGGCTTTCTCTCAATCTCTCCACCTCTCTATGATGATCATTCATCTTCATTCGCTCCTGTGGAAAAAAAAGCTGTTATATCACACAGGTTCTCTCCTACATTAAATGCTATATTACGTTCGCAGCCCTAAATGATCCCAGGGTGTAGAAGTGGAAAGCTACCTGCTGTAGGCTCTGCTCCTGCTTCCTGAGTCGCTCCATCTCAGCGTGGATGGTGCGAAGTCGGGCTTGGTGCTCCTTCTCCAACTGGCTGGAGTCCTGGAGTGCCCGCTCACCCTCCTCGTATCGTTCAGACGCAAGCTACACAGGGCAGGGAGATTTAAAAACAATAGATTTTTAAGCTGATAAAAGGAATAATTAGGCATGCATGACTATGTTAAGATATATTTGGTCGTACCTTGCTGAAGCTCTCCACCTCCTGTGCACGGCTTTTAAGACGAAGAGCAGCTGCACTCAGTTTCTCTTTCTCTCTCTCCAGATCTTCTCTCAGCTTATCCAGCATTTCTCGTTCTCTTTGTAGTGCATCCTCTCTCTGCTTCAGCTCACCTGCTCGCAACTTCAGCTCAGCCTGCTCCTGAAACACACATGTATATACACACACGGTCAAAGTTGCCAATGCAGGCTTGCTATCAATGTGTTATTCTGTAATAACAATGAGACTAATAAAAACGTAAGTTAAAGTAATGGGGATCTGGAGGCCCTTGGAACTTAATGAGTCTAAAAAGACTCATGCGCTGGTGACAAATTAAAGTTTACTACTTCTATGATAAGGTCACTGGGTTTCGTCACTTGCTGCTTATCTTTAAAGATTCTTGTCCATGTGAATTCCAACAATGGGAGTCAGTCAATGACTCACTAATGGCCTTTTCTAGGTTACTACATTTCAGTGTATATTTCATACGTCACATATGAGACACGTGTGTGTGTGTGCGTGTTTATATGGCCCTACCTGTGCGATGCTGATGATGGAACCCTCTCTATGTGCCTCTCTCTCGATAGCTCTGCTGGCTTCACGCTCCATTCGTTCCTGGCGAACTTTCTCCTGAGTGTGGAACTGTGTCCACTCTGCTGCCAGCTTCCTCCTTTCCTCAGCACAGCATTGCATCACTGTCTGCTGCTCCTCTAACAGAGCAGACTGGCACACACATACATAAAAAGAGAGAGATAGATAAGGGCAGAGAGAAGACAACCTAATGTAAAATAAACAGGTTCACTACTGAAGATAAAGTCAGTGACTACTCTACTATTTAACTCGTACTGAAGTGTATTATGCCTACTGGTACCGATGCCAAATCCATGTTTTATTAATCCATAATATAGCATTGATAAACTCACGCAAAAAAACCCACGCAGACAGTCACCCGGAGGAAACCCACGCAGACACAGGGAGAACACACCACACTCCTCACAGACAGTCACCCGGAGGAAACCCACGCAGACACAGAGAGAACACACCACACTCCTCACAGAAAGTCACCCGGAGGAAACCCACGCAGACACAGGGAGAACACACCACACTCCTCACAGACAGTCACCCGGAGGAAACCCACGCAGACACAGGGAGAACACACCACACTCCTCACAGACAGTCACCCGGAGGAAACCCACGCAGACACAGGGAGAACACACCACACTCCTCACAGACAGTCACCCGGAGGAAACCCACGCAGACACAGGGAGAACACACCACACTCCTCACAGACAGTCACCTGGAGGACACCCACGCAGACACAGGGAGAACACACCACACTCCTCGCAGACAGTCACCCGGAGGAAACCCACGCAGACACAGGGAGAACACACCACACTCCTCAAAGACAGTCACCCGAAGGAAACCCACGCAGACACAGGGAAAACACCAATGCAAACATATCGTAAATAAATAAAAAAAAAAAACATATCCAATACACAACCACTGTTTTGAAACAAATCAACACAGCGGCTCCAGAATAGAGAGACCGGAGATAATCATTCTTATGTAAACAAAAAAGCCGGTAAACACATATATAAAGTCCATATATTGTACGATATGCTGGCAATATATTTATTGTGACAGGCCTAATAACAACATCCATAAACCTCCCCCAAAGTAGAAGCAATTACCACAGTAAAGAGGGACAAACTACTGTTGATTTCCTACCCTTTTTTAGGAGAAATGTTGGATGAGGAAATTTCTACACTGTGCTGTGTAGTTTATCTAGGTGTGTGTGTGTGTGAGAGAGAGAGAGAGACACCTTTGCCCTTTCCAGCTCCTCTCTTTCCATAGAGATATGCTGCATCATACTCCGTCTCTCCTCCTCCAGACCTCTTAACGCTGACTCAGCTTTAGCCTGCTCTGCAGTCACCCTCCAGCGCTCCTAAAAGAACAGAAAAACTCCCAAGTTTCCACCTGGTAGGCTTGCATGGTTTTGTTTTGCATGCTGTGTATGTCATGAATTTTGGTGGAACTGCCGTGTTCCAGTTTTGTTTTCGTCAAACTAGACAAGCACCTGCTGAAGCTGTCTTTGTTGCTCGGCCAGCTGTGTGTCCATCTTGGCTATGACCTCTTTGAGTCGGGCCCTCTCCTCGCCCATCTCCCTCTGCTGCTGGGTCAGACGGTCCTGCAGAACTGAGACAGGACACACAGGTATATACACAATCATTAAAGAAATCAGCACCCAACAACACACACAAGCATGCTTAGATTAGCCAGGTTTTTCTGAATTGTTCCTAACCCCCAATGCCTCTGTCAACCAAGGCTGGGAGCCCAATAGAGCACAGTGGCCCTCCATCTTTCCCTGTTTAGTCTGTGGATTGTTTGCCAAAGCAATTGGATAAAAGAATGACGTAAACATCTGCTATACATTGGCTTTCCCAGACTAACCATAGCTCTAGATCTTTAAGGACTAAGCAATATGATTTATATCTATACCTCTCAGCTGCTCGTCTCTTTGTCTGGCCCCCAGCTCCAGACCCTGCGCTGTGTTTTCATGAGTGATCTCAACTCGAGACGACAGATCACCCAACCTGCGGGAAAACTGCTCCATCTGCTCGATCACTACTGTCAGAGACCTGTATAAGTAAGATACAGACAAATGTAGCAGTCTGAAGTGTTTGGGAGGAATATGTAAATCTATGTGAGGTAGCCAGTGTAATAGGAGTGTGGTGGTGGTGGTGGGGGGAGTGGGGCATACCTTGTCTGTGAGGTAGCACTGGTGACTGCATCAATCTCTTCATCCTTCAGCCTCCGGAGTCTGTGCACCTGCTCCTCATGATCTTTCTTCATCTCCAGTATGGACTTCCTAAAGGCAGAGTGGACACTAGTCAATGACGTTTTTGTACCTCACTATCCCTCCACGCGCCTCAGTATTGTCATTTAAACTATAACTGAAATACGCAAGTCACCTCTGGAGGTCTCTTAGTCGTTCCACCTCTCGGTCACGGTCCTGCTGGCACTGTGCCAGCCTGCGTTGGTGCTGTGCCTGTAGTTCCGCTCTTTCCTGCTCTGCCATGCGAGTCACTGAGGCCAGACGCTCCGCGAGGTCCTCATTCTCAAGCCGAAACCGCGCCTCCCGCTGAGCGACAGACTCGTCCAACAACTTTACACGAGCCCTAACACGAGAGCAAACAAGGACTACGAGCTATCAGTGACATAGCTTTATTCAGCTCTTATTAAAACTGTTTAAAAGCCATCATCTCTGTGTTTCTGTGTTTATTTGTTCCCGTGGGGATGTTACCTGTGAGTGTTTTCCATTAGTTCAGTGTCCTGTTTGTGTCTCTGTTGGACGCTGTCCAGCAGCATCTGGATCTGATCTTTTTCCAGCTGGAGACTCCTCAGCTGTCAGCCAATAGAAAGACACAATTGGTATATTTGGCACATATGTGAGTGTGATTAATGTACCAGATTGTAAAATATATGCGTGCCATTTGTGTGCTATTGATCTACAAATAATATACAGGTGCTGGTCAAAAAAATTAGAATATCATGAAAATCTGATTTAATTTCATTCAAAGGTTTCCATTCAAAAAGTGAAACATGTATATTATACTCATTCATTACACACAGACTGATATACAGGGTGGGCCATTTATATGAATACACCTTCATAAAATGGGAATGGTTGGTGATATTAACTTCCTGTTTGTGGCACATTAGTGTATGGGAGGGGGGAAACTTTTCAAGATGGGTGGTGACCATGGCGGCCATTTTGAAGTCGGCCATTTTGGACCCAACATAACTTTATTCTTTCATGAGTTATTTACAAGTTTCTGACCACTTATAAAATGTGTACAAAGTGCTGCCCATTGTGTTGGATTGTCAATGCAACCCTCTTCTCCCACTCTTCACACACTGATAGCAACACCACAGGAGAAATACTAGCACAGGCTTCCAGTATCTGTAGTTTCCACTATTGTTTTTCTTGTGAAATTCCCAATAAGTTTGATGTGTCACATGACCCTCTTCCCATTGAAAAACAAAAGTTGGATCCAAAATGGCCGACTTCAAAATGGTCGCCATGGTCACCACCCATCTTGAAAAGTTTCCCCCCTCCCATATACTAATGTGCAACAAACAGGAAGTTAATATCACCAACCATTCCCATTTTATGAGGTGTATCCATAGAAATGGCCCACCCTGTTTATCAGTCTGTGTGTAATGAAGGCAAAAGGAGCCCCAACTAAGTACTGAGTGCTGTACATGCTCATACTTTCCATATTCATACTTTTCAGTTGGCCAGCATTCTAAAAATCCTTTTTTTTGTATTGGTCATAAGTAATATTCTAATTTTCTGAGATACTGAATATGGGGTTTTCATTAATTGTCAGTTATTATCATCAAATTAAAAGAAATAAACACTTGAAATATATCTGTCTGTGTGTAATGAATGAGTATAATATTCAAGTTTCAATTCAGTAATGGAATTACTGAAATAAATCAACTTTTTCATGTCATTCAGCACCTGTACAAATCAGTGTGTGAATAAATGTAATAATACATTTTAAACAGTTTTTGCAGTTAAATCCGTCTGTCAATAATAATAGTGAAATTATTTCAATCCCATAAGAATCTATAGTGTGGGAAACTTTCATTCATTCATTATCTGTAACCCTTATCCAATTCAGGATCGCGGTGGGTCCAGAGCCTACCTGGAATCATTGGGCGCAAGGCGGGAACACACCCTGGAGGGGGCGCCAGTCCTTCACAGGGCAACACACACTCACACCTACGGACACTTTTGAGTCGCCAATCCATCTACCAACATGTGTTTTTGGACTGTGGAAGGAAACCGGAGCACCCGGAGGAAACCCACGCAGACACAGGGAGAACACACCACACTCCTCACAGACAGTCACCCGGAGGGTGGACACGTGGAGAACACACCACACTCCTCACAGACAGTCACCCGGAGGAAACCCACGCAGACACACCACACTCCTCACAGACAGTCACACGGAGGAAACCCACGCAGACGCAGGGAGAACACACCAACTCCTCACAGACAGTCACACGGAGGAAACCCACGCAGACGCAGGGAGAACACACCAACTCCTCACAGACAGTCACCCGGAGGAAACCCACGCGGACACGGGGAGAACACAACAACTCCTCACAGTCACCCGGAGGAAACCCACGCAGACACAAGGAGAAGCTGTGTGACTGTGACACTACCTGCTGCGCCACCGTGCTGCCCAAATTATATATGAGACATTTTTTAACCTGCTTTGGTAAAAACCAATCCAAATTTAATCAAGGTTTTAGATTCATTTTGTGAAGGTACCTGTCCCTCCAGTTGTATCATTTTAGCCTGGAGTGAAGCCACTTCACCAGTTTGTTGTTCTGCATCTCTCCTCTGCCTCTGTACAGAACCCAGCTCCAAAGTCCCTCCTAAATTCCACAACTGAGCCTGAGCCAGCTACACACACACACACACACACACACACACATATATACATATACATTTAATACATGATAATATTCTACTATTTTTGGTAAGCATTTAAGCATACAGTGAGCTCAGAAGACTATTTTTGTACCTGTTGTTGTAGTAGTAGCTGCTGAAGGCCGTCGGCAGACAGAGTAACTTGTGGCTGTGTGGAAGAAAGCGCTTGCTGCACAGGGGCTTTAACCTCATGTTTCTCCTGAGTCACTAAGAGAGAGGGGGGGGGGGGCACTACACTTAATCATCATAGGACATAAGTTCATTAGCTTTTCAGAAGTATCTCATGGAACGGCGTTGTAACTAACGAAATGTCAGGTACTGATGTCAGTTTAGTTGAATCCATTATTCGGATCAGGAGTCTGGAAACTCTTGGACATACAGTGCAAAAGATACCAACTACATCACTGCTAAGCTCTTACAAATGCTTGATCTAACAAACCCAATTCAACTCAAGCCTTTACCGTATGTCTCCGAACTGAACCGTATGCAACAATCAGCCATATATCACTACCGCCTCAATGACCATACAGATGAACTTCCATACAGATGTTGCTCCCACAGAGCCAGTGTGATTTGGGTGGAGGATGGTTCTCAGCGCTGCGGTGGCACTGATGTGGTGGTGGTGTATTTGTGTGTGTTGTGCTGGTACAAGTGGATCAGACACAGCAGTGCTGCTGGAGTTTTTAAACCCACAGGGCGACTCCTGGTCTTAGAATTGTCCACCAACTAAAACATCCGCTAGGTAAATAAATACCTGCTCGTTGGTGGTCCAGATAATGAAAGAACAGTCTGCAATTGTAGAACTACTGGGTGCATGCATACAGTCAGTGGACATACCCCTACTCTGTACAGAATACCTACAATACACTGCATTGGAAAAGTGGTCCGGGGGGGACTAGGTCCAGTTGGGTTAGGGATAGCTCAATGTGCACAAGCAGAATTATTAGATAACAACAGTTAATCTCATAATATTTTAGTAATCCAAAATAGCTAAAAAAGCTTAGTCACACATTAGGATTGCTCTGAAACTACTGAAGCAAACAGATGAAAGTGTAAAAACAAAGATTGTATAAAAGTTACCTAGAGGTGGAAGTAGATCAATGTGTAACAGAGAGAATGGAGAGTGTGTGTTCAATTTAAATCCTTCTAGCCCAGGGTTAGTAGCACCTACTTTTATCATGCTTAGTCTCAGTGATCTAGCAATGGTGTTTCAATGTACCAGGTGTGAGTTGGGCTCCTGTGTTAGGGTCTGGGGCAGGCGTGGGGCTCTGGAGTCTGCCAGATTTCACAAGAGACTCGCTGCTGTGATAACAGACAAAAAGATAAATAAATAATGGAAAATATAAAGTGGGATCTTAAAATTTCAGAAAATGCAAAATTTTTCATTATTTACAAAAATACTCCCAAAATGGCCGCTTGTATTTCTTTTCACTTAAAATACTTAATTTTAATAATCTTCATCAAATATCTAACGTTGATTTAATAACTGCTGCAAGGCAGAGGAATAAATAAGCTGGTGTTCAGTGATGTGTTTTGATACCTGGGCTGTCTGCGAGGCATGGCTGTGTCTTCCTGTCTCCTGCGTGGAGTAGATGTGGCATTTCGTTTGCTGTGAACATGAAAGATGTGATAAAGTCAATAACTAAGAATGCTCCAAATTCAAACGATGATTGCTCTGATGTAAATCTTTAATGGGGTCTTTTCATCTCCATGCATCCATACCTGAGGAATGAGTCCAAGTCTACCTCCTCTCCAAGCCCCAGAGATTCCTCCTGCCGCTTCTCTCTGTCCTCTGACCGTTTTGGAGTTTGAGTTTTTCTCTTACCAAGCGCCCCAGCCAGCCAGTCCTCCTCTGATTTCTCCTCCTCTTCTTCTTGCTTCAGCTGGATGCTGGATAGTGTTTGTCTGGGGCTCTTGGGAGAGGACGGTGCTGCGCTGAACTCTGTGTTTTTGGACGTTTGTCCTGCTCGGATGGAGGGCTTCCCAGGCCCGTGTGAGGGAGAGGGAGGTTTTAAACTCTCGGTTGACCTTGTAGACTCTTTTATCTCCTCCTCGTCCTGGTTTTCGTCCCGTTTGAGGCCGAGCCAGTCTGAGGCGGGTCGAGCGGGCCGTGCGGAGGTCGGTGTGGATGGAGTGGAAGGTTTGGACCTGCGGTCTGGAGACTGAGAGCTGATATCTTCAGTGGAGAATCTGGAGGAGGGGATGGAAAGAAAAAGTGTTTTGTATATACACTATTTTTGTGGTGGTGTAATGATTAATGGTTAGCAAACCATACTTTAAATAAGCAGTAAAATAAAAGTGCCAGGATTGTGTTTACTTACCTTACAGACTGTCTGCGGGACTGCCGTCCTTCTGGCGTGGACACTACAGTGGGCTGGTATGAGCCGAAGGTGAAATCTTCCTCAACAAACATGGAGTCTTTAGCCAGATGAAAAAAAAAAAAAAGTTATCAGTAGTCACTTTCTACCACAGTTACATTATTATTCCATATATATTTTTTTAATTGCAACATGGCATAGGCCTTAACTTTCAACTGATGAATTGTGAATTCATTTCTGTTACCTTTGCCTGAGGAGCCTTTCTGTGGCTGTCTCTCTGGTGTTTTCTCCACTGCTCGCTCTGGCTGTGCTGTATCTTTTTTCTCACCAGTGATTGGTCTCTCCAGGAGTCGTGGAGATGTCCCAATGCCCAGAATCTCATCCAGTCTCGTACGTGCCCTTTTAGGAGCATCACTGTGCAGGAAATATACTGATTATTTATTATTATTATTACTAATTTAAAAAAAGTATTATAATCCACAGTCAAACCTAGAGAAACGTATGTCAAACCAAGCTTATAAATCATTTCAAATATTACTGCTGATACATTGTTATTAAATGAATAAAGATAATAGCATGTTGTAAAAATAACATTTATATTCATAACAAACAATGCCTTTAAAACAGCTATTGGACACACTATTTAAATTTTCCACTAATTGCGATCAGAAAAGTATTGTGTTTTATGAGACTACAAAAAAACTGTAATTTTGGAGGTAATATTTAATATTTTATTCCTTTCTACCTCCAGATTTAAAACGTGTTTAACTGAATAAAATGACACTGAACTGAACTCGAACCTTTCTTTCTTTGGCGTGAGTCCATTGCCTTTCGCTTTCGGAGTGTCACTGAATCCCAGTGCGTCCATCAGGTCATCTCCATCATCATCAAAGGTCAACTCTTCTCGTTTCTTAATTGCAGCGGCAGGAGAGGCTACCAATGAGGTTTAAAAGCCAGCAAAAACACTTTAGGCCAAACTTATCATATACATAACACACCAGGTTCAGACTCATGGTCCTTTTCTTACGCTGAATAAATTGGATCTTACTGTGATCTTACATTTCTACACTCAATGTCCACTGACTATATTAGTATATAGTTATACAATTACAAGATGTAGCGCAGCTGTAGTTGGTGGACAATTATCACTCTGCAGTGTCACTGCAGTGATGAGAATGATCCATCACCCAAAAAATACCTGCTCAGTGGTACTGTGGGGATTGTGACAGAGTGAAAATGAGCTAACAAAGTATGTATAGCAACAGGTGGACTACAGTCTGTAATTGTAGAACCACGAAGAGATGAATAACAAGTGGAGAAACAAGAAGGTGGTGGCACAGTGGCGCAGCAGGTAGGTGTCGCAGTCACACCTAGGGACCTGGAGGTTGTGGGTTCGATTCCTGCTCCGGGTGACTGTCTGTGAGGAGTGTGGTGTGTTCTCCCTGTGTCTGCGTGGGTTTCCTCCGGGTGACTGTCTGTGAGGAGTGTGGTGTGTTCTCTCTGTGTCTGCGTGGGTTTCCTCCAGGTGACTGTCTGTGAGGAGTGTGGTGTGTTCTCCCTGTGTCTGCGTGGGTTTCCTCCAGGTGACTGTCTGTGAGGAGTGTGGTGTGTTCTCCCTGTGTCTGCGTGGGTTTCCTCCGGGTGACTGTCTGTGAGGAGTGTGGTGTGTTCTCTCTGTGTCTGCGTGGGTTTCCTCCGGGTGACGGTCTGTGAGGAATGTGGTGTGTTCTCCCTGTGTCTGCGTGGGTTTCCTCCGGGAGACTGTCTGTGAGGAGCGTGGTGTGTTCTCCCTGTGTCTGTGTGGGTTTCCTCCGGGTGACTGTCTGTGAGGAGCGTGGTGTGTTCTCCCTGTGTCTGTGTGGGTTTCCTCCGGGTGACTGTCTGTGAGGAGCGTGGTGTGTTCTCCCTGTGTCTGTGTGGGTTTCCTCCGGGTGACGGTCTGTGAGGAGTGTGGTGTGTTCTCCCTGTGTCTGCGTGGGTTTCCTCCGGGTGACTGTCTGTGAGGAGTGTGGTGTGTTCTCCCTGTGTCTGCGTGGGTTTCCTCCGGGTGACTGTCTGTGAGGAGTGTGGTGTGTTCTCCCTGTGTCTGCGTGGGTTTCCTCCGGGTGCTCCGGTTTCCTCCCACAGTCCAAAAACACACGTTGGTAGGTGGATTGGCGACTCAAAAGTGTCCGTAGGTGTGTGTGTGTCTGTGTTGCCCTGTGAAGGACTGGCGCCCCCTCCAGGGTGTATTCCCGCCTTGCGCCCAATGATTCCAGGTAGGCTCTGGACCCACCGCGACCCTGAACTGGATAAGGGTTACAGATAATGAATGAATGAATGAAACAAGGAGGTGGTTATAATGTTTTGGCTGATCTGTGTATTGGCCTTTATTTTTTTTTTTTACAACTACAGAAACTCTAACAACTGTTACTGGCCAGGCTGCTCACAATTGGTCAAAGAGCTAATTTGCATAACAAATATCAGTGTTGTGTCATTGATTAACAATTGAATGGACATTCATTGCTATTGTCTTGTTTACTATAACTGTAACTGTGCAGTACCAGTGCAGATGGCAGAGTGCTGTACCTGTTTCATCTTTCTTTTGTCTAGCTGAAGTTGGCTTTTCCGTTTTCCCTGAGAAAGTGGTCTTTGGCTCCTTGTCCTGATTGTCCAGCAGGTCATCAAGAGAATTTCCCAAGTCATCTGTGCAAAGGCACAAATACACATTCAATTACTCCAAAGACTAATTGCATTGTATTTAAGCCTCTTCTGCCATAACATCATGACCACCTCTTTGTTTCTACATTGAGGATACATTCTCTCAGCTCCACTAACTATACAGGAGCACCTTGCAGTTCTACAGTTACAGCCTGTAGTTTATCTTGCTGCTCTGCATACTTAGTGTGCCCCTTTTTCCCTGCGCTTCAATGATCAGAACCCCCACAGGACCACAGGAGAGCAGGTATGATATAAGTGAGGGATCATTCTCAGAGCTGCAGTGACACTGATGTGGTGGTGTGTGCTGCGCTGGAACAAGTGGATCAGAAACACCAGTGCTGCTGGAGTTTTTACAAGCCTCAGGGTTCCTGTGAGACTAAGAATAATCCACTAGCTCTGTGATGGTCATTGAAGAACAGGGGGTGGGGCAACAGATGGAGTACTATCTGTAATTGTAGAACTAAAAAACATACATAAATGGCAGTAAATGTAGGAGCCTGGATATTGTAGTAATTTCATAGCTGATCAGTGTATATTCATCCTGATACCTTGTTTGGCAGGTGGAGATTCAACAGCATCATCATTATTATCCTCATCTGAAGTATTGCAGCATTAAACACACAGAAAGAAGAACCCGTTTTCATGTTTCTATTAGAGGGGGGGTGGGGGGGACAGGAGGGATGAGGTCACGCCCCTCGCTGCCGTTGTATGTTTAGCTGAATCTATGTGTGCTTTTAGGTCCTTTACACCTTTATTTACTACACAAAAACATGGGAATTTCTTTTTTAATTCATCCGAGAACTTACATTTACGTTTCGGCATAGCTGCTCGAGATGAGGGTAGGTACACGAGCTTTGCCTGACGTAAACAAGGACTACTGACGTGCAGACTGACCAATTAAATGTTTACAGAGAAGGTTATCGACCAATAACAGTAGCTCTACAGTCAGACCGTCCAATCAGAAGATTTTAGGCTACTTCACCACGCCCCCTTCTCACTCAAGCGAACCAATCGGAGTAGGGGAGGGCGGGACTAGTTTGTGAAGGAAACTTCTCGAAGTTCTATGTAAGCTCTAGAAAAACAAAGTCCCGGACGTTTGTGAAATTCCGACCGGACATTTTTTTAAGCCTAAAAAGGAGGACATGTCCGGGTAAAAGAGGACGTCTGGTCACACTAATTACGGGTACATTCTCATAAAACTAATCCTGTGTGGAGAGGGCTTAAGATGGCGAAAGGTGTGTAAATGCTCAGTTATAGTCGCGCAGGACACGAACCTGAGCGAGCTGCGTGGGCGTTTATACTTGACGCTAACGTTTGGTGCAGTATTCTCCGAAAGGACAGGTGGCATTACACTACATAACCAGTGAAAATGGGCGGTGCTCTTGGTAGCGCGGCGCGAGCGGTGAGCGTCAAATCACAAAGTGCACGACGCGCGGGCGCTTCGCGATTGCGTCACTTTTGGCGCGGACCCTAGCGCCATATTAAATGCCAAGTACAAACCTAGCTTAAGTGAGAAATATTTATATAAATGATGACAGAAAGCTAATTAATAATTGCAAGACAATTGCAATAATAATGCAAGACATGCAAAAGAACATTCCCACTAATTAATAATGAGAAATATACAATATGTGTAGTTTAATACAGAAGAACATTTTTAATTTTATTATTTTGATGCCATGTGAATGGCTCTGTGTCAATAGCCATTCCAATATATTACAAATAAGTGGACATGCACACTGTGATATGCCTGTTATGAGATCATGGGTAAATAATGTGTGAGATGGAGGTAGATACACCCACCCACAAAGCTGAATTTCTTGTAGCCTCTTGCTGGGGCAGCTGGAGCCGAGCTGGGCTTCCTCTCCTCGGGCTCTGCTGCTTCTATAAGAAGAAATACAACGAGCCCCTGAGAAAGACATGCAAAAGAACATTCCCACTAGCTTGAAGATGCTTAGTCACTGCTAACTCACGACTTGTTGTGGCCTCCACTTCTGATTTGGCTGCTCCTGCTTTAGATCCTCCAACTGGAGTAGCTTTACTCTGAGCTGGAGCTGAGCTGGGCTTTCTTTTTGAGCCAAACAGATCAGCGTCCATGTCATCCATGTCCTGTAGACCAGTACAAACCCACCACAATATAAGCACTTAATTAAAAATGTTAAGGACAACAACAATGACAGGAACTTCTAATATGAGTATCAACCCTTCAAAATCTAAAAAAAGATGGCCACCTTCATGCTCTCCAGCAAAGCCTTGGGATCCGCCTCAGAGACATCAGAAACCTGCAGATACAAAAATAACATTTACATTTAGAGCATTTGGCAAACACTCATCCAAAACGACTTACAGTTTAGTCATGTTACACAAGTAGGTGAATAAAGTGTGAGAAGTTTTATTGGAATAGTTTTTGTGGTTCTGTAAATAGGGACTTGAACCCCTTTTTGCAACAGTGATTCCCACTAAACTACACCAATACTTTTACCTACAGAATTTACATTACCTACTACTTTTACACAGATTCAGCATTACATTTAAATAAAGACAGTGTGTTTATGTTTAACAACTTGTAATAACAGTGAATTTGTACAGAAACAACAGCTTTGGAATTAGCAAAGAATAACATGTCTTACATCATCGTCCTTCTCAGCCTCATTGGCCAGTTTACTAAAGAAATCATCGTCCAGCAGAGATCTGAAGATTTCAGCAAATACACAGTATGCTACAATAAGATTGATATACAGTAAGATGTATTATAAAACCACCCTAACTATAATAAAAACCATTGTGGAACACTGTAGTCCATACAGTTTACAGTTTTCATGAACTGTGATTAATCATAGATATAATTTAATATATCACAAAATATATTGTTTTTAGTTAACTACGGGGTTTTCTTATTGTAATATATATATATATATATATATATATATATATATATATATATATATATACTAAGTAAAAGTGTTCAGTGAAGTTCTAAAACCAGAGTTATTTTACCTTTTGCCAGAGCGTGAGGGTAGGACACCTGTGGATCTGCTGAGTCCAGCTGTTTTGGTCTTCATGGGGAGGTCTACTGGACACAACAGCAACAAAAACAATTTAACAGCATAATTAACTGAGTTTCAATCTCAATAACAGATAGTTTAGTTACAACAGTTACACAGTCAGTGTGATTCGTGGAAATCCATGGAGAAATAAACTAACATTACGACTTTTTCTGTCAAAGGGGTTAAAATAAAAAAAACAAGATGCATACCATCACTGTCCCCCAGGAGATCGTCCAGCACATCATCGACGGACCCTAAAGCACCAGGCAATGTTCAATTCAGCACATGTAAATAACTGTAATTGATATTATGATCATTTATAAAGTTTAAAGCACTTACCCCTCAACCCCTTCTTCTGTTTTGAAGTCTAAAGTAGTTGAAGAAAATAAAAGGTTAAAAATTATTTCTGGATTTTTAAGCAAATAAGGCATGCACAGGCAAATCTGTCCAAGACTGCAATACACATACTACTGCAGCTTGAAAGCCCCTCCCCGGAAATGAAAGGGATTAGTTCCTTAGGTTTGTGATGTATGAATCCCTGGCTGTAAGAATCTGCACGTTAAATTAACATTATATATAAATATATATATATATATATATATATATATATATATATATATATATATATATAATATATATATATATATATATATATATATATATATATATATATATATATATATATATAAACACCAGGTTAAATACATGATGTTCACTGGAGGGGGTATTTAAAATATATTACTACAGAGAAGCCAAATTAAGTTTTACTGTGACTTTTATTTTAAAGCACTCACCATAACCGCTACTCTTCAGCTTCTTTAAATAAATCAGACCAGACGCTATGTGAGCGTCCACGTCGCCATTGGCAACAACATCAACCACTAAACCCACATCTCATTAACAGCTAACATTACCTCACCATATTTTTACTTTCCCGACTGTTTTAAAACACTAAAATGAAGTATTTCATAACCCACAAAGCACTGCTTTATCCGACTTTCCGCTTCTTCATTCAAAGTCGAGAACTATAGACCAGATTTAGCTTCGCTAGAGAGTTAGCCTTAGCTTAGAAATAGCTATTAATGCCAAAAGAGACGAAAGGGAATCCGAGTTTATTTCTCTGAACAGGTCTGTATCTAAATATTCTTTAAAATACATGTGCCGCAACTATTTCAAAGCCCTTCTCGTCTTCAACGGCAGCAGTTTATTTTGAAATCCCCTGGTTGACTCTTTGCGTGTTTCCTGTTTTGGAATGGTGAATTGTGGGTAATGTAGTTCTTACCTGAAGGCATACACTCAAATATACCTTTACACCCTGTTGTGTACGCTATAAAATATAATGTATAAGTTAAAGGTTGTTGGCTTGTACATCTGTATAACGCACTACGAGTCCAAAATGAGTGGCTCTGATATGTCTCTGAAACATCCGTTATTTGTGCTGATTAGCAACAAAAAATGCAATGAGGGAACTTGGCATGCGGCCATAGAGGTTAATTTTTTTATCTGTCGTCTTTTATAGTTTATTTAGATTTTAAATTAAAACAGTATAGTAATATTAGTGGTGTTTGCCGAATATCTAAACTACCAATTAAACACAAAATCGATCACTTTTGCATCGGTTTGCTGCTGCCACCAGGGGGCGAACACATTGCGTTTTTTTCTCCACATCTCAAGAGCTACTTACAAAATGTGTATTGGGACTTGTAAAACAGACATTTGTGATACTTCAACTCAGAATTTCAAGGCCGTTTAAGTATTGTCATATTAGTAAATTCTAAACAGGACTATGACCAAGAGTCGTAGGCCTAATGAGCCATTGGGGTTAAAGTGTCATATACCTACAACATATTTTTAAAACTTAGTCACTAATGAGATGTATCTGCCCACAATATCTCTGTTTAATGCTGGAAAACCAAACTATATCATTCACTGCTCAAAAAAATAAAAGGAAAGGGAGGAGATACCAGGAGATAGGCCAGTACACCAATAGACGTGGAGTGGGTCGTAGGAGGGCAATGAGGGTGGTATGAGGGCCCAACATCTACAAGTGGGGCCGTTGTGACCCATTGTGAGACCATATGTTGGTGCAGTGGACCCTGGGTCCCTTCTAATGCACGACAATGCCAGGCCTCGTGGCTGAAATGTGTCAGCAGTTCCAGCATGATGAAGGCCTTGATTGCTATGGACTGGCCTGTCCATTCCCCAGACCTGAATCAAACTGAGCACATCTGGGACGTCATGTCTCTTTCCATCCACCAAGGCCATGTCGCACCACAGACAGCTCAGGACACCCCTCAGGAGAACAATCCGCCGCCTCATCAGGAGCATGCCCAGGCAGCGTAGTGAGGTCTTACAGGAACGTGGAGGCCACACACACTCCTGAACCTTATTTGAACTTGTCTTGAGGAATTTCCACTGAAGTTGGATCAGCCTGGAATTTGATTTTTCATTTTATTTTCAGTATGATTCCAAATCCAGACCTCCATGGGATAATAATTTTGATTTACATTTCATTCATTGAGGTCTAGGACGTGTCTATTTTTTTGAGAAGTGTACACATAACTCACAGAGGACCCCACAAATAAACACACAAGAAATCTAACGTGGAGTAAAGCGTCATTTATTAAGTAAAGTGTGACAGCACTTCACATTATAAACATTCAGATGAATCTCACGTATACAATTAGCCAACGAATCTCAGCAATCGAATAAATCTCATTAGCATTTGGACTAGCATTGAGCAAAAGGCATTAAGCATAGACTCAGAAGAAGATTGCTGCTCTCTTCAAATGGGGAAAGACAAATAAACCCCAAAACAAAGCCATGTTTAAAACAGTATATTTAAAATGACTGATGAAAACTTACAAAACGCCAATGTGTTGCCAAGCGCTGCACTAAGTTGAGGAACACAACAGCAATGGCTGACTGTGACCATAGCCAGCAGTATTGGATTACTGGTTTTACCTGCCGTTCAGGTACTGTGATCTCTCTGATCCACCGTGTTTCTGCGTGCACCAGTGGTGATTCCAAATGGAAAAAGACCAAGGCATAATGGTGCTGAGAAATGTTTGGTCTCGGGTGATGTACTTTGAGCAATGATGCTTTAGTAAACCCACTGTTATGTGCAGTGATGTGTTGGTGTGCTTTAGGAAGTACTGGTAATCCCAGCTCCCTTCTCAAGCTTAGCTCTCTAATCCTCCCCCCATTTCTTCTTCAGATTCATTAAGTAGCTTCATGCGGCACGTCCAGAGTTTTACTCTGAAACGATTAATGTGTTTTTCCTCTCAGCTAAAATATGGAGCAGCAGCAGCAGCAGGATTTAGGTGTGTTGTGTAGTAGCAAAATATATTTTTATGTTTATGACTCTCCACTAGGTGCTCTCCTTAAAGGGGAACTCTGGCCTAAAACTAGAGGTTAATATGCGATATGGGGTCTTAGGCAATATTCTGATTGAAATATGTACATTCGCCTCATTAGTTTGAGAGATTCGGTGGCGCAGCAGGTTAGTGTCGCAGTCACAGAGCTCCTGGAGGTTGTGGGTTCGATTCCCGCTCTGGGTGACTGTCTGTGAGGAGTGTGGTGTGTTCTCCCTGTGTCTGCGTGGGTTTCCTCCGGGTGACTGTCTGTGAGGAGTGTAGTGTGTTCTCCCTGTGTCTGCGTGGGTTTCCTCCGGGTGACTGTCTGTGAGGAGTGTGGTGTGTTTTCTCTGTGTCTGCATGGGTTTCCTCTGGGTGACTGTCTGTGAGGATTGTGGTGTGTTCTCCCTGTGTTTGCGTGGGTTTCCTCCGGGTGACTGTCTGTGAGGAGTGTGGTGTGTTTTCTCTGTGTCTGCGTGGGTTTCCTCCGGGTGACTGTCTGTGAGGAGTGTGGTGTGTTCTCCCTGTGTCTGCGTGGGTTTCCTCCGGGTGCTCCGGTTTTCTTCCACAGTCCAAAAACACACGTTGGTAGGTGGATTGATGACTCAATTTTCCGTAGGTGTGAGTGAATGAGTGCGTGTGTGTTGCCCTGTGAAGGACTGGCGCCCCCTCCAGGGTGTATTCCCGCCTTGCGCCCAATGATTCCAGGTAGGCTCTGGACCCACCGTGACCCTGAATTGGATAAGCGCTTACAGATAATGAATGAATGGACTTTCAATATAATCTCACAATGAGCCTGTATTATGTAGCCACTGGCAGCAAAAGAGTTTTTTTTAGTCTCCAGTGCAGAAAAGCTTGGGACTGTTGTGGCATCACCCTAGAAGGCGAACAGGCGTATTATTTACAACTAAAGTAATTGTCACCATTTTTAGTTTACGTCTTTAAACTTTGGAGGGGCCTTTTCCTGCAATGATTCTTCTTCATGTTATTAAGTTGTCACTATGGTGCCTTTATGCCATTTGGTGGGTAAAACGACACTCTAATTTGAGAAAAGAAGCTGATTTTAGTACAAAGTACAAAGTTAAGTATGAAGTGGAGTGAAATCTCTATTTTCCTAAAAAAGAAAAAAATTATAATTCAAAAATAGCTGTTTTTTTAGGCACAAAACATTCTCCAGTAAAGTGTTTCTCCTTCTTTTGTTTCAGATTTCAACACATTATTTAGTACAAGAATCTTCAGAGCTGTTATACATTAGATTAAGCTGAATAAAAAAAATAGCAATCAAGATCAGGTGCTGTATGTGTTCTCAGAACTGGACCTTTCTTGGAAGGTGGATGCTTGGTGTCGTGGACCCGTGGAGAGCAGATGGTCTGGATAAAAGCCGCTTCAGATTTCCTGCTGTCCTCCAGCTGTGTTTCTCCAGCTTTATTCCCATGTGTTTGAGCAATCTGAAGTGTTCACATCAGCCGGATGGTTTGTGCTGAACAACAGGACAGGGGCTTCTGATTAGCAAGAAAGGAAGAGCAGTCACATATCAGAACATCCTGTTACAACAGGGATTTGTGTTTTTTTTTTGCTTAGCCAGCTACATTTTGGCCTAGTTTCCAACACGGAATTTTTGGTCTAACATTTTTGAGTCCTTCCATTTTTATTCAATTGCTAAAATCCAACAGAAAACCTATTGTTTAGGCTCCTACACCTGTTCAAAATGTGCTGAGGACTCTTAAAATTGGTGCAATTACAACTTGATTGCTCTTAATCTTAAGCCACTTTCACATATGAACTCCAGAGAAACTCCAGAGAAACTCTGGAATATCATGTCCCGGAGTGGTCCTTTCGCACATGCACTTCACTGCGGTAGATTTTCCATGTTAAATGTGTGGAAAATAATCTGTGAGTTTAGGCAAGGGGTGCAGCACATATAGAAGATACTCCGGGACATTAGCGGCTATGTTCACACAGACGCTGACTCAGATTTTACCCAGAATTTCTACTAAAGCACTAACGGGATAAAGTCCACGTAAAGTCTGGGACACTTACAGCTCCTCTGGGTAAACACTGGGGAAAATTTCCGGGCTACATAGTGGACATGCCTAGCCTAGCTTAAAGTGCTCCTGAAGGCCTAACTTATTGAGTAGCATTGTTACAATTGCGGAGTTGTAAGGATATGTATTTTGTAGTCCCTAGAACTCTTGAGGCCAGAAAGGCCGGTAAGTTCTCCTTTAATATAATCATTCACTATATCTCCAAAATGTGTGGACACCCAGCTTTTTGACATTGCACTCATTGTGGCCACACGCTTGGTGCATAATCTCCACTGAAAAGTACTGATCCTCAGGAGCACCTGCAGTAAACCTAACAGACACTACCATGTCTCCAGAGTGATGAACCCCATCCAACACGTCTGGGATGAGCTGAAGTAGTGCTTGTGATACCGAACAAACCATCCCAAATCACTGACCTCCCTAGTGCACTAAAGGCCAAGGATTGGGGGGCATGCAGGAACATGAACAATGTATCGACTCTATTGTGTGGGCCTGAAGATGAGGATAAGCTCAGCAGTGGTGTAAAAGCTATGGAATAGACTTTATGTTAGTCACAGACACAGGTGTACGTGTTCAGTCCCTCCCATTCACGTTAAAAGGAGTGTCTCAGCTTGTACTGATTTTTGACATGCAGTAAATCAGAAGAGAGCTCGGTCTTAAAGGCAAAGTAACAACAAAAAACCAAGTTAACCGCTGATTTTTTCTCAGTGATTATAAAGTAACATGTGGTTCAGTGTAAATGCAGAATGGTGAGACAGTCTTGCACAATGATATAAGGAGCTGTGTGTTTGCTCATGGAGCACTTAGGACAAACATTCTGAAAGTAGAAGAGTCACATAAACGTTTTATGTGTCCTCCTTGGCTGTGTTTGTCTAGCTGCCCTTTAAAGCTCAGGTGTCTCACATTCATTCCTCTGGGTCACATACTGTATATTTGCATTCTTCTGGACAAGCTTAGGGTTGGTTCAGAGTGAACATGTTGGGTTTGGATTAGTGGTAACATGAGCCCATTTGTTCTTCGTGTCTCTTTGGTGTCCTACTGTGTGTTTTCTTGGTAGTCCTTTCAGTAAGATGTGCATGTCCTTGTTTTAATTTTTAAATGTACCTTTCCAGCAATAACACTCTATTCTAAGAAGGCTTTACACCACATTTATGGCCATTGTTGTGAGAATTAGATTGCTTTCAGATACATAAACATCAATGAGATCAGGTGCTGATGTTTTATGATTCATTCTGGGTCACAAATATCGCTCCAATTAACCCCTAAGGTTTTGGACATTGCTTCATCACTCCAGAGGACATAGTCTGACTTTTCCAAAGTCTAGTGCTGGGAGCTTTTTACTCCTGTAACTGACTCTTGGCAATGGGTATGGTCACTTTGGGCTCATGACAGGGAGAACACACCACACTCCTCACAGACAGTCACCCGGAGGAAACCCACACAGACACAGGGAGAACACACCACACTCCTCACAGACAGTCACCTGGAGGAAACCCACGCAGACACAGGGAGAACACACCACACTCCTCACAGACAGTCACCCGGAGGAAACCCACACAGACACAGGGAGAACACACCACACTCCTCACAGACAGTCACCCGGAGGAAACCCACGAAGACACAGGGAGAACACACCACACTCCTCACAGACAGTCACCCGGAGGAAACCCACAAAGACACAGGGAGAACACACCACACTCCTCACAGACAGTCACCCGGAGGAAACCCACGCGGACACAGAGAGAACACACCACACTCCTCACAGACAGTCACCCGGAGGAAACCCACGCGGACACAGAGAGAACACACCACACTCCTCACAGACAGTGTCTCACAGACTGCTGTGCCACCGTGCCGCCCCTATTGAATTCAATAGATATTGAAATTAAGGGTAAGACAGAATTGTTTTATATAGTAATTTTGGAAGATTTTGAATGTTTGTAATAATATAAAGCTATTAAACAAAAAAACAAAAAACACTTGCCAGCCTCAAACCTCTTGTTGTCCCTGTCACTCTGCTCAGTTTCCTGTGGTTTCACCATCATTCCTGGCGTATGGAGTCTCTCTTTCCCCCGGAGCGTCTGGCTGCCTGGAATATTAATTTTGGGGTGGGGAAAGTATTTAAAAATGTGAATAAAAATTATAACCATTAAGCTCTCATAACATTAATAGGATGTACTCTAAAGTGGGTCTATAATGCCAGTTTTATGACACTTATAATCACAGGAAAGATACATTGTCCAAGCACATTTCAATAAAAAGATACACCAGGACAGATAAATCTTCCATAACTGTTTTTATCGTGACACCCATCACTTGGTTTCATCATGTTCCTCCTTCAGGGGAATCCCCAGTGCCATTTAAGGGTTGTAGCATTATTTTATTAGCTCATGTGGAGTGTGTAAGATGAGCTCTCAGATAACTGAAGGATTGAGTGAGCACAAGTGTTGACATTAGCAGAGGTATGTGCCCAGAAATCATTTGTGTCTCAACCAGAGAAATGGGTTGGATCAAGTACTTGTAAAACAACAAAGGCTAAGTTCAGTGGGCTTTAGGTAGAATGAACTATGTGTTAGATGTAGCTACTGCTTCAACCCAAGGACTTTGATCAGACTAATTTCTCTGCACTTCTGTCCAGATAGTTAGCAAAGTAAGAGCCACACAGACATAGCAGTTATTTTTCAACTGTATGAATGTTATATTAATATTCATTCATTCATTTATTCATTATCTGTAAGCGCTTATCCAGTTCAGGGTCGCGGTGGCCTACCTGGAATCATTGGGCGCAAGGCAGGAATACACTCTGTAGGGGGCGCCAGTCCTTACAACAAGTCCTTACAGTCTTTATAACTTCTCACAGTTATATTAATATTGCAATAAGTAAATAGAATCATTTGAAATATCATGTTTCTTATGTTTTGTGCCTAAGCTACAAAGCTATTGCATCATAAGACTGGACCCAAGCTTCAAGATGGCTGCTACTGTTAAGTGCAATGTAGAATTTGTCAATGCCCATGTGCAAAACCCACTCATCTCAACTGAGTCAAATGTATAGGAGCAGAGTTAGCTAAACCGCTAATTTCCAGCCACAGTTCTTGTCGGCTCTACTTGTTTACAAACGAAAGTGTCACACAGTGCCAGAAACCTCATGAATAGGTCTAATTTACATTTACGTTTTGATTATTTATATTGAAAATGGCATATCTATTAAAAAAGGTTAACTTCCATTAACGTATTAGTAAACTGTTAGCAATTGTTAGCATTGTAGCTCCTGACACCAACCTTGCTTTTAACTTGAGGAAAAACTGACAATAAGAGTTCATACGACAATATTACTCAAAATTTTAGAGTAAAAATTGTTTTCCTCCCTCTGTAACGGCATAAAGATATGAAGACATCACATATGTCTATTGATCAATTTGTCATTTAATCATTTTTTTAATAAATCTGACAGTTGATTTTAAATAAAAATAAGTAAACAACCTCTATCTACTAATTCCTTCCTATTTAGAGCATGCTCTTTATTTGTAGAATTTATAATTTCAGAGAACATTCATAAAATGTGCAAAAATTATAAATAAATAGTGGATGTTAATATTTGTAGGAAAATACCATATTTACTTATGTTTCCTGTAAAGGACGTCTTAAGGATCAGATGTGGCTATTAAATAGCTGTATTTACACTTTATTTTTCTGTTTACTTTATTCATTTATGTCCCACCTCAGTTCTGTAAGTTACTCATTACTAAAGTAGTCATTGGAGCTGCTGCTCTAATAATCCTTTGTTGTTAAATTAGTTGTTTGCTTGGCTACTCATGCTTCTTTGAGTCTTTTTACGATACGTTTACTTCAATATGGTAATAGCCTACTCTAAACACCTCTGCTTAGGATAAGGAAGATGAGGAAGAGCACTCACGGCCGGACTTTGTTGAAGAAGTGTCGGCGCAGCAGCAGGGCCAGGGTGCTGAGGACCATCATAGTGGTGCACATGGCTGCCCCCTTCCCATCGAGCCACACTCACATTTGCAGGGAGTGAGAGAGACAAAGAGAGAGACCGAGACAGATGCACAGTCTCTCTTTTCCTCTCTCTCACATATGCGCTTACTCACGCACACTCTCCAGTCGCGTGATTGAGATTAGCTCGGTGGATTAGTGATGATCAGAATTAAGGAGAAATGAGCCAGGCAGCAGGAGGCTGAGCCAGTACACAAGGCCTACTGCTGCTGTTGTTGTTGTTTTGTCTACACACACATACATCATAGACTAAACATCTTGTACTCTATACAATATGACCACTTCTTTTAATGAGTAATTTAAGCCATCCAGGTACTCAAACTTGTAAAATATCCACATACTTCCACTAATTGCACATGATCAGTGCCAAGTGTGGCCTAGAGGAGTATAGAGTCCTGTGCTGTGGAGCAATAGACATTGTTTCTGAAGTGATCAAGCATTTTTTCGTAACTGTGGGGTGATTCAGAGTAGGGTTTATCATTCAGAACTAACTGTCCAACTTATAGTGATCCAAACTTATATTCCTGAATGTATAGAAGGTTAAAAAAAACTACCTACAAACCGCCGAGTGCATTTTTCAATTGTTTATTGGTTATTCAAGATGGCTGCTACTGTTTAGCCCAATTCAGGGTCAAAGTATGTCCGGAGCCCACCTGGATTCACTGGGCACAAGGCTTGAACACCCTGGACGGTTCACCAGTCCATCACACATTTGTTTATTTGTTGTATTATATTTTTAACAGGCTCTGTTAGCTGTGTGCTAACTCTGTTAGCTGTGTGAAACTGTAAAATGTAAAAACAAAACAAAACAAAAAAAATGGGGTTCACACTGGGTTAAAGCCGGCTAAATGAAAACACACACTGACGAAAAGAAACCTTTAGCCATGTGCTAAGATATTTTCCCATTTTCAGGGGGATGTTTGGATAAACTATTGCTAATAATTAGCATGATTCCATGTGTGATTTAGCATGTGGCTAACTTAAAACACACAGAAAACACAGAAAAATGGCTGCAGGAAGAGCTACTATGCTAACAGTTCTGTGTTTACCTGACCAATGTGTGTCTGTACCTTTATTCAAGATGTGCATAAGCTCTGGGTAGATTGGCACTTGACTTTTAATGGCTGCCTATATCTAATAAACATGGACAGCCTAATAACTCGCTTTATATGAGGCTCACAAAGGCACATAGTTGTTTGACTGGTACATAAATCTGTGAGGAGTTGGTGTGTTCTCCCTGTGTCCGCGTGGGTTTCCTCCGGGTGACTGTCTGTGAGGAGTGTGGTGTGTTCTCCCTGTGTCTGTGTGGGTTTCCTCCGGGTGACTGTCTGTGAGGAGTGTGGTGTGTTCTCTCTGTGTCAGCGTGGGTTTCCTCCAGGTGACTGTCTGTGAGGAGTGTGGTGTGTTCTCTCTGTGTCAGCGTGGGTTTCCTCCGGGTGACTGTCTGTGAGGAGTGTGGTGTGTTCTCTCTGTGTCTGCGTGGGTTTCCTCCGGGTGACTGTCTGTGAGGAGTGTGGTGTGTTCTCCCTGTGTCTGCGTGGGTTTCCTCCGGGTGACTGTCTGTGAGGAGTGTGGTGTGTTCTCCCTGTGTCTGCGTGGGTTTCCTCCGGGTGACTGTCTGTGAGGAGTGTGGTGTGTTCTCCCTGTGTCTGCGTGGGTTTCCTCCGGGTGACTGTCTGTGAGGAGTGTGGTGTGTTCTCCCTGTGTCTGCGTGGGTTTCCTCCGGGTGACTGTCTGTGAGGAGTGTGGTGTGTTCTCCCTGTGTCTGCGTGGGTTTCCTCCGGGTGACTGTTAGTGAGGAGTGTGGTGTGTTCTCCCTGTGTCTGCGTGGGTTTCCTCCGGGTGACTGTCTGTGAGGAGTGTGGTGTGTTCTCCCTGTGTCTGCGTGGGTTTCCTCCGGGTGACTGTCTGTGAGGAGTGTGGTGTGTTTTCCCTGTGTCTGCGTGGGTTTTCTCCGGGTGACTCTCTGTGAGGAGTGTGGTGTGTTCTCTCTGTGTCTGCGTGGGTTTCCTCCGGGTGCTCCGGTTTCCTCCCACAGTCCAAAAACACACGTTGGTAGGTGGATTGGTGACTCAAAAGTGTCCATAGGTGTGAGTGAATGTGTGTGTATGTTGCCCTGTGAAGGACTGGCGCCCCCTCCAGGGTGTATTCCCACCTTGCGCCCAATAATTGCAGGTAGGCTCTGGACCCACCGCGACCCTAAACTGGATAAGGGTTAGAGATAATGAATGAATGAATGGTACATAAGTAGGCCTTAAACAGAAACTCTGATTCAATTTGATTGAATTTGATTTGAATCTTATTTAACACTTGCTCTGGCAACAAATTCAGATTTTTACCTCATGTCAGTGAGAAAATATGTAGAGTCAGTTTGATGTACTGAGGACTAGGAGCTAGGACTCCATAATTATTGGAACATAGGATTTATTGCCTGGACTAGATTGTGAAGACTTCCTTCCTCTTCCTCCTTCTTGGTGTAGCACAAATGCTCTCTCTCTCTCTCTCTCTCTCTCTGCAGTAGACTTTAAATAGGCACTGGAGACTAATCCCACAATCCCCTTCTCTCCTGAGTCAGCAGCAGGGAGCAGTGGTGTGATGAGTGAGTTCATAGATGCTAATGTGCTAATGCTCTGGATGTTAATGAAAGGACCATAGATATCAAATCTGTACTTAATATAGACATGCTCCAAACCGACTGGTGTAAATACACTGTTCTGGTCTTCAACCTCCCTTCTAGGTAGCATTGCATGTTTGGGAGAGACCTAAAGGTTATGTTGTCTCCATCCCCTTTTTAAATATGTATATTTATAAATGATTTATATAACAGCAGCTTGTTGCAGATACAGAACCTGTCCAAAGATATTTTGAAAAATATACTGCTTTGTTCAGAAATGTTCAGTTTATTTTAGAGTGTACGGTGTCATTGCTTCATTTGTTCAGTTATAATTCCAGTAATAACCTGCTTGTTGTAGCTTATGAAACAAAATGCATCCTTGTTCCTGATGAAACGATCACATTACAAATGCATTTTCAACCATTTGGTACAGCGTTGTCTGTATGACTATGAGCCAGATTTCGTAGACAGATGTATCTATTACATTCCAGGTTAATCCCTGTCAAGGATCTTGTCTCAAATTGTACTGTAAGGTGGGAGACTGACGGGACTACGTGTGAATATCTCATGTGGACAGTTTCGTAAGGATGGAAAAATCTGATGAGACATTCTTGAAAACATTGAAAACAATATTAGTTTCCTCTTTCCGTGAAGTGCGTGGAGCAATGTTCTACGTCTGTCATGAGGCATGTCGAGGCAATGCAGTTTTGTCCATGATTTATTACACTTTGGGCACAACAAAACAGAGAGAGACAGACATGAAGACAGTGAATATGAAAAATATGGGATGAAAGGAACTCTACTGATAAAGGACTGATTGCAGTAAAACAACAGCATCTTGTCTTAAGCCTGAAGTGTACTTTACCAATTAGACTTCTATTGTAAATGAATAGGGGCTATGTATATATTCCCTAATTTTATAACTTCCCCAAGTGACTTAGTTAACCACTCACTGTTGTTTTTGTGGTTGACCTAGCAACATTCGATTCCCGCTCCGGGTGACTGTCTGTGAGGAGTGTGGTGTGTTCTCCCTGTGTCTGTGTGGGTTTCCTCCGGGTGACTGTCTGTGAGGAGTGTGGTGTGTTCTCCCTGTGTCTGCGTGGGTTTCCTCCGGGTGACTGTCTGTGAGGAGTGTGCTGTGTTCTCCCTGTGTCTGCGTGGGATTCCTCCGGGTGACTGTCTGTGAGGAGTGTGGTGTGTTCTCCCTGTGTCTGCGTGGGTTTCCTCCGGAACCTCGGGGTGCTCCGCTTTCCTCCCACAGTCCAAAAACACACGTTGGTAGGTGGATTGACGACTCAAAGGTGTGAGTGTGTGAGTGAATTTGTGTGTCTGTGTTGCCCTGTGAAGGACTGGCGCCCCCTCCAGGGTGTATTCCTGCCTTGCGCCCAATGACTCCAGGTAGGCTTTGGACCCACCGCGACCCTGAACTGGATAAGCGCTTACAGACAATGAATGAATGAATGAATGAATGAATATTAAAAAAACATAACCTAGTCAAACTACATGTATATATTCATAATTCTTAATTCATTCATTCATTCATTACCTGAAACCGCTTATCCAGTTCAGGGTCAAAGTATGTCCGGAACCCACCTGGAATCACTGGGCACAAGGCATGAACACACCCTGAATGGTTCACCAGTCCATCACATTTGTTTATTTTTTGTTGTATTACATTTAAAAACATGGATTTCACACTGGGTTAAAGCCGGCTAAATGAAAACACCCACTGACGAAAAGAAACCTTTAGCCATGTGCTAAGATATTTTCCCATGTTCAGGAGGATGTTTGGATAAACTATTGCTAATAATTAGCATGATTCCATGTGTGATTTAGCATGTGGCTAACTTAAAACACACAGAAAACACAGAAAAACGACTGCAGGAAGAGCTACTATGCTAACAATTCTGTGTTTACCTGACCAATGTGTGTCTGTACCTTTATTCAAGATGTGCATAAGCTCTGGGTAGATAAACATGGACAGCCTAATAACTCGCTTTATATGAGGCTCCCAAAGGCACATAGTTTGCTAAAAACAGCCCAGATGGGCCCCACATTTAATCCATTCTTGTTCCATCACACATCCTTGAGGGCATCTACAGTCTACGTGGGGCTAATATTATACTAATAATATTATACTTACGGACAAAACCGATGACTCAGGTGTCAATAATATCTGGGTGTGTTGCCATGAAATTAAGTGGAGTGAATCAGATTAACATAAACATTGGGAAAGGCCCGAATGACAGCAGCAAATTAGGCCTTTTCTTTGTAACTAGCTCCTCGTGTCCAGCACCAAGAAAACAGAGGGAGGGCTGCAACATGTCCAGACTGTAACATTGCCTGGAATTCACAAGTGAGAATCGCTGAACTTTCTTCATCCTGAGTGTGACACAGACTTATCTGTGATTGATTACGATGTTTTGAAGAAAGAGAGTGAGAGAGAGGTCAGATAAGACATGAATAACAAGTGTAAACTATGTTTGACCTTTAGGTTGAATGGTCACCAAAGCAAACTGCTACAAACTACTGCAAAGAGATTTGTTACTGCTGATTAATATTAATAGTAATGTATAGCATCATACAGTAATACTATGAAAAACCTGAAACCATGCATCAAGTTACTCTCTTGTGGGAAATAAAAGCAGAAATTTTACAAAGAAGCTTAAAAAACGCCATATAATCAACCGCATCTCGATGAATTTCAAGCACTTTTAGGTAAAAATATTGTTCATTTAAACAAGTAAATGATCTGTCTAATCTTATCAGAGTGAAAATTAAATAATTAAAGGTTAGCTCTCACTTCTGAACAACACTGCATAAGAATACTGAACAAACAGCATGATTCAGACATCTTGTTTTTATAATTCAAACTTTATTTGAGGTAAATATAAAAGAAATGACATGAATGTGGCAAAAAAATGTAGTGATAATAAATCATCTGATTATGTATCTCATTCTGGTATATAATTGTAATAACAGATTTCTTTAACCATATATACACTGTAAAACATTTCTTGTAAATTTTACAGTAAAATACTGGCAGCAGAGTTCCCAGCCATTTACCGTATTTTTACAGGAACACTACTGTATTTCAAATTTACAGCATATTACTGTAATTGAATAATACAACGATTTACAGTAAATTACTGGCAGCAGAGTTCCCAGCCATTTACTGTATTTTTACAGGAACACTACTCTATTTCAAATTTACAGCATATTACTGTAATTGAATAATACAACAATTTACTGTAAATACTGCGATTTACAGTAAATTACTGGCAGCAGAGTTCCCAGACATTTACCGTATTTTTACAGGAACACTACTGTATTTCAAATTTACAGCATATTACTGTAATTGAATAATACAACAATTTACTGTAAATACTGCAATTTACAGTAAAATACTGGCAGCAGAGTTCCCAGACATTTACCGTATTTTTACAGGAACACTACTGTATTTCAAATTTACTGCATATTACTGTAATTTTCTGTAAATACTGCGATTTACAATAAAATACTGTAGCAGACTTGCTGTAAATTTCCAGCAATTTTTTACAGTGTAGATAATCATTTCACATCTTATGTTTTAAGATAGTATAGACCATTAGGATTTATATATAGTAATACTAATAACAGAATAATCAAATAAATATTACTGTTAACACATTTGTAAGACCTCTTGGCACTTTGGTATTGAAGTATTAAAATGGCTAATATTTTTCATTCATACAGTACAATAATACAACAATAGTAACTGAGACATGTTACAGTAGGTTTACTATAGAGCCAAAACCTTGTGGACAATTGCTCATACCAAAACTCTGAATTAAAAGTTATTTGCTGGAGTAACAGCTTCTACTCTTCTGTTTTAACTAGATGTTGGATCAATGCTTGGAGTACTTTATAGCATTCAGTCACATAAACAATAGTGAGATGTTGCACGGTTCTGGAATGCCAACACCACTCCAATTCATCCCAAAGGTATTGAATGTTGCTCCAAAAACACACATCCCAGCCCAGTGCTGCCAGGGCCCCTCTTACTGATATTTAGCATTGGGTATTGTGTCATTAAGCTCATGTGCAGCAGCTATAGATGTTCCCATTTTATTAGTAATGCATTATTTTAGAAATTACTCCATGTCCGCAACAATGCTCCATGAATTCACTATTTACTGTATAAGAGGTGTCAATAATACTTTGGACCATATAGTGTGATTTGAGATTGGTTTCACAGGGTTTATATTGCACAACATTATCTGCTTTATTTGTAAAAATAAAAAGTACAGAGATATGATAATGCTTTTACTAATATTCGTATCTTGCAGGATGCAGTATGTCGTAGTAAAAAAGGGCATTATTATATACTTCATTTATATAAATCTATGCCGTATACAACAGTGTGATACTAGTGTTGAGCAACTCCACACTTTTAAACCATATGTACGTAGCTGTATATCATACATCTTCCAAAATGTGTTCTATAACGGTCCATGGTAAAGAACTATAACGACTCAGAATCATTTGGATGCTTAAATGGTTCACTGTAAAACGTCAAAGTACCGTTTAAAAAAGAAAGATATCCTTCACCAGAAAATGTTCCATATAATACTCAATATTACTCTTTGCGATAAAAGTGGATGTAGGTATTTGTTAGAAGACAAGAACAGAAAAGCTGGAAAGCCTCATATTTCAAATCTTAATATAGATATAGAAGTTTACACAAGTAATATAACTATATAAATGTTATAAAATGGTCGTGGAATGTTTGAAATATTGAATAAAATATGTAAAAATATGTTTTTTAATGTACATAAACATGCACTGTAAGAAATGTATTGAAAGTGTTCAACTGAACATTTTCAACTGATTTAAAATATTGATTTTAGTTGTAATCTAAAACTGACCTTCTGTTGTTACAATAAAAGTATGTATTTTGCGATCAAAGCCCTGGTGTATTGCTAGTTTTTTGCCTGAACAGACTAACCATTGCAGTATTTTTGAATTATTAACATATCAACGGATTCCAGACTTTTCCATATTAATGTATTCTCCCTTTATATGTGGACTCTTCTTTGGTAAATGTAAATAATAAAAAAGAGTGAGAGAGACAGTCTCAGTGCGTCTCCTGAAGTACACTTCTCACTGAGAGTGATTTTGATGATATACATCAAGCCAAAGCTTTTCTACTGTACTGTACGTCATGCAAAATCCTATCTCTCTCTTACTCTGTAGCACTGTTGCTAACGGAAGCCCAGTCGATGTCAGCATACGACTGTGTAACATGCCAAAAGACCACACCCATCAGTTTAGACCACGCCCCCTGAGCATCAGCATTGAAGGTTTCTGGGAAGGCTTCCACCAGTACTTCCAGAATAACTCCAGTCAGGATCTACATGAAAGACAAGATAGACAGATGTGAGCTGGTGTTTCATCTACATATTGAGGCCACAACGGTAAAAAACAAATACGTCAAGGCCATGAGAAAGCACATGTAAACAGCAAAATCAAAACAGTAGTAACAATGGAGAAAACACTGAAAAATCACTTGGAAGATATTTTTCCAGTAGATCAGACTCCACATCTGGCTGTATCTGGTCCTCTGACCTTATACAGATAAGGGCTTGTATCAGCAGCTGACCAATCAGAGCATTCTCAACTCAAGTCTAACCAATTAGAGATCAACCAATCACTGATCCACACTCTGCTTTTGGCTCCGCCCATACATTCCAGCTATTTCAAGTTGGTACCAAGACTGAAAGTGTACCTGAATTCAGCTTGAGTACGCTGTAAAGGTAAAGTGTAATATTTTCCAGTATCTCATGGTGCTTTTCCACTGCATGGTCCCTACTCTACTGGACTTGGCTCTACTTTTGCTTTTCCATTAGGCAAATTTGGTATCTGCTACATGGAACTGGGTACTTCTTTAGCCCATGCTCACACCTGTTTCAATGCGAGCCGAATAGAGACGAGACCTCTCTACATAACTAAATGCAGACATCCATAACAAACTAGCTGTTAGTGAAATCTCCAAGCTACAGAAGAGATGGCATTTGTTTTATCTTTTGAAGTGTTTTAAACATCATTGAATTGGTGCCCAATGAAAGATTCCATAGAACGTGGGTTGGTGCAACAAGGAACGAAAATACTCATAACCCACGGTCTCCGTAAATTAATTTACTTCTATATTTACTTTGAAGTAGCTTGGCTCCACACTGTGTTTGATGGCGTGTGAGTTGGCCACCACTCTGAGCACCGATGCCGTTTTCTCTTCATCATGGACATTCTCCACCAATGTGTTGAGGGCATTCATCACCCTCACGGCGTGTTTCCTCAGCTGGACGCTGTTCTGCATCTCCTCAGGGTCCTCCATGTCCCGGAACTGGCTGAAGTACTGTTTGGATGAGGGGAAACTTGTAAAGAGCCTGAGTAAATAAATGACAAATAAACTTTAAATTAACATGGAGTAGCAGTACAATCCACTTATGTCTACTGTAAGTTTATACCAATGTGTCATGCCAATTTACTCCCCACAGACAGCTGTTTAACTCCGAATGTTTTCTGGAGGGGTATAAATCCCTCCACCGTTGAGCAGTGGGACTGTTTTCTCATTAGTGATGAAGAGAATTCCAGTGAGGGACAAATTCTCTGTTAATACCCTTTATTTCAGGATCAATATTTGGGGAAATACCCTGTCCAGGATGTGTTCTACCCACTCTGACCCTGATCGGGTTGAATCTGGCTTTCCCTATGAAACAAAGACTAGCGTAAAAAGCTTTTTAAAGAGGCGTTTTATGAAAACAACGGTTTTTCAGTGCATTTGCACACCCAGTCTGTTTTTTTCCGAAAACACGAGAGAAAATGAGTCATTCTGATTTTGCTCTGCATTCTACATCAAGGGCTGAGACATTAGAATAGTCCTGCCTCCTTGTCTGAGTCCCTCCAATCACAGCGGTGGATGTGTGTTTATGTGAGAGTGCAAAGACAAGGATAAAGGGACCAAGACCGAAAGAGGACTGATTAATATGGAGAGAATCTGAACAGAAAAGGAAGAGAACCAAGACAAAACAGCTAAATTCCAAAGCCTTAGCTCCTCACTCCTGGGCTCTCGCTCTGAACTGAGCTGTGGCTCGTTCTCATTTAAAGGAACAGGTGCTGGAACCGATTGTTTGAACAGAGCTGTTTGATCCTGGTGATATTTTGCCCCTGGAAACTGTGTTCACTTGTGAAAAATGTCCATTTTAAAATGATTCTGTATGGTGTCTATTTGCTGGACATGTAAATGAAGGCCTCTCGAATTGAAGGAACGTTATTAAAGAGGAATATCTGTGTTTGGGTTTGAGTATTTCATCTCAGGAGAGCGTTCCTAAGATCTGGACTTACCGACCGTAGACATATTTGCTGAAATGTAAACACTACCCCTGGCCAGGCCTTATCAAGCATTCAACAACAGACTACTACGTTGTGTAAGTGAGGGACAACACTAAGGAACAGGCCATGGCTCGTTCACTGAGCATTTCTCTAGAGATCAAAGACTTCAGGGGCAGGGGGGGGGGGACACACGCCTAAATTGGACACATTGGTTGTGGCCTCCAGGACTGGCCGTTGAATGGTGCTGGCTCAAAGGAGGGGTTTCTCTGTGACCTGCATTATAAATCAAACAAGGGGTCAAACTGTGTTCAGAGCCCCAGAGGTAGTCCTGAGGCAAACAATTCTCTCTGCATTTCTCTCTCTCTTTCATCCTTGTTTTCTCTTCTTTATCTCTTTCATCATCACTCTTAAATCTTTCTATGACCAGAAGCCAGGAGAATAAAGGGTGACCATTTATTCCTCACAAAGGAATCTCTTCTTATCTCTTGCACTCGTTTCCCAGATTTGTCCTGCACCTCCTTCGTTCTATATCCCTTCACTTCCCTCTCTCCCTCTATCTAAGTCAATGCTACAGATATTAAAAAATGTAAAACAACATGTAGCTGCTCAGGTGATGTTCACGATTGTAATAAAATCTAATAGTTCAGTTGGCTCACCATTTGCTAGCTCTTCAAGCCTGTTTGCGTGTTCAAAACCCGTCTAGTGTGTTTATGAAGCCCCTCTTTCGGTGCGGTACGTTAGTTTAACTCTCTCTGCTCATGGCAGAGGCATCTAGTATTTTTTAGACAACAGAGAGAACTCCAAAACATTGAAAAGCACGAACTGAGATGAGGATATTGTCCTCTTCCTGCTCCACAGGTGGGTAACATAAACATATTTTGGCTGTGTCTTCCTAGACATAGGGTGACCATGTGACCTATTTAGCATATGAACAGGGAAAGCAGGAAGAGCCACAACTCTAGCTCTCACTGTGGGACCAGAAGACCCAATCAATATCAAAGGAAGTTTATTACTGAGTAATCAACAACCACCACAGACAAAGGGAACTAGTCTAAACATGAAGGCGACGGAACTCAATTTCCACTGAGTTAGAACTTACACATGGACTGTATTCAGACACGACTGACATCACATCCCTCAGAAGGAGCTTAGAGGAAGGCGGTATTGTCAAACAATATAAGCTGTGTTTTTCTAGTACTCAAGGTTCAGTCCAGCTCCGCTGAATCCGTGGTACATCTTTGTATCGTGCAACTGCTTGCTGTAATAAGGGTTTTCCATTTTTCATTAATTTTGAGAGACATCCCATTTTTCCTACAGAGCTAACTGCATTAGAGAAAGTGCTACAAAAAGTAAACAACTCGAGCTACAAAATGAGCTTCTGTGTATAATTCAAACATTCATTCATTCATTCATTGTCTGTAACCCTTATCCAGTTCAGGGTCGCGGTGGGTCCAGAGCCTACCTGGAATCATTGGGCGCAAGGCAGGAATACACCCTGGAGGGGGCGCCAGTCCTTCACAGGGCAACACAGACACACACACACACTACAGACACTTTTGAGTCGACAATCCACCTACCAACGTGTGTTTTTGGACTGTGGGAGGAAACTGGAGCACCCGGAGGAAACCCACGCAGACACAGGGAGAACACACCACACTCCTCACAGACAGTCACCCGGAGGAAACCCATGCAGACACAGGGAGAACACACCACACTCCTCACAGACAGTCACCTGGAGGAAACCCACGCAGACACAGAGAGAACACACCACACTCCTCACAGACAGTCACCCGGAGGAAACCCATGCAGATACAGGGAGAACACACCACACTCCTCACAGACAGTCACCCGGAGGAAACCCACGCAGACACAGAGAGAACACACCACACTCCTCACAGACAGTCACCCGGAGGAAACCCACGCAGACACAGGGAGAACACACCACACTCCTCACAGACAGTCACCCAGAGGAAACCCACGCAGACACAGGGAGAACACACCACACTCCTCACAGACAGTCACCCGGAGGAAACCCACGCAGACACAGGGAGAACACACCACACTCCTCACAGACAGTCACCCGGAGGAAACCCACGCAGACACAGGGAGAACACACCACACTCCTCACAGACAGCCACAACCTCCAGGTCACTGAACAGTTTCATTAACTGTAATGAAAGCCAATCTGAGAGACACCAAAACTGAAAAACATGAAATTATACTTGTGGTAGTTGGTAACAATACAGTAAGCAGCTGTGTGTGTTTCACTGTCAAAACTATGTGTCTACAGTAAAAACCACTGCATCTCTGCTCCACAGGAAATTATATCCAGGTTCATCTGGCTGCTGAGGAAATCAGAAACAGAAAGGGAATGTGGTAGTTTTGTTTGGAGACAGTGTGTGTGTGTGAACGAATGCATATGTTTCTGATTGAATTGGATTATATTTGATCATAACTCTCTGATCTAACCATCATTTTTCACAGTGTACAGAAGGTTGTGGAATCATCTCAGGAATGTCAGCTGTACAGGATCAGCCGGAGATACTTGGTTCTCGTTCTATCTTTATTCAGATAAATGAATCTTGGCTTTATCTGGTCTGCAAGGTGCTGCAAAAGATTCGGTGAGTGGTGCAATTGAATAATCACTTTTTGATCACTTTGAGTGTGAAGAACAGATCTTAAAAATCCATCACTCGATCTTAAGGTACTTTAATCACTTGTGAGAACTACTAATCCAACATAAGAACCTGACCTCACCTATGTTCTTGTGGGAGGATGATGTGTAAAGCCCTGAACTATTAGCCCTTAGCGTTTAGTTAAACATGAGTGAGTGAGTTGCACAAACATTCCATGGGATGCTTCACATTTAAATATATCCAATCAGGATACAGGAGAACACACCACACTCCTCACAGACAGTCACCCGGAGGAAACCCACCCAGACACAGAGAGAACACACCACACTCCTCACAGACAGTCACCCGGAGGAAACCCACCCAGACACAGGGAGAACACACCACATTCCTCACAGACAGTCACCCGGAGGAAACCCACGCCGACACAGGGAGAACACACCACACTCCTCACAGACAGTCACTCGGAGGAAACCCACACAGACACAGGGAGAACACACCACACTCCTCACAGACAGTCACCCGGAGGAAACCCACGCAGACACAGGGAGAACACACCACACTCCTCACAGACAGTCACCCGGAGGAAACCCACGCAGACACAGGGAGAACACACCACACTCCTCACAGACAGTCACCCGGAGTGGGAATCAAACCCACTACCTCCAGGCCCCTGGAGCTGTGTGACTGCGACACTACCTGCTGCGCCACCATGCCGCCCCATAAAGGGATGTGCATATGTTTATTAAATGTACAGTGATAAAGAAACTGTATGTAACACCCTTCTAGGAACAAGTCTAAATCTAATTAACAACATTCTCTTGGGATATAATCTTTAAAAAAGTGGATGGCTCATAGTCTTGAACACTTATAAGTGGTATTTTTCATGTGATTTTATTCATGATTTGAAAGCCATCATGTCATTCCTAGTGATCAGTTTGTATCAAAATGTACATACAGTGGCAGTGCTGAGTAGAGGAGAGGCTGAGGAGCTCATGGGTGTGTTTATGGGTGTTATATGTGTGTTTGGGCTTGGTGCTTTGTGTGGGGGTTCACCATCCTGAAGAAGATGTCTAAGTGGCTTGCTACACAACAATCCCAAATTGCTGCTTGCTCACTTGTTCCGTTCTGCCTTAGGGTCATAATGGAAGTAATGGCTCAGTCTCATTACCTGGCCTTTGATGATGTAACAATGCTAAACCTGATTTTAAACATGGCTACCTCACTGTGGGGGACCTGCTCTATAGAGCATAAGCCATTTCCTTCAGGGACTGCAAAGTCATGTGACTCTTCATTTGCTGTGTGAGTTGCTCCTACCTCCAACCCGTCTCCACCCTGAACTCCTCCCCATTTCAACCTTTGTGGGCGTGGTCTAGCAAAATTAGCATTGTGGGGAAAACATTTTTTCTGCTTCTGTGATTATATTTATGTTCAGAACTCCACCGCAGTCAGATCCCTTGTGCTAAAACTCTCTGTCTCTCTCTCTCTCTCTCTCTCACACACACACACACACACACACACACACACACACCAATACAGCAATCTGCGTGCTTCGCCCAGTGGTTTCTAGTCTTGCAGTTAATGGATATGCACTTTGTCTCAGTCACAGCTTGAATACTCAGTGGGTACTTGATCATGTGACTCGAATTTCAGAGCAGAGTCATAACAATTCATTGTTCAGAAAACCTTCAGAAATGTGAATGCGAGATTAGACTTTCCAGCATTCCATCAGAGCCCTACTGGCACCTGAGCTGAGCAAATGTTGACTCTATTGGAAACTACTGAGGACTGAATTCCACATTAAATTCCATTATTATCGCAACTGTATTAACATGTTTTTTGACAGAGGAATGGAAAAAGGAGGGAAAAATAAGGAGAGATAAGGACAGTAAGACATAGATGACAAAGCAAGCACAGGTCAAGTAACAGAGGTCACTGAGGTCAGTGTGTGTGTGTGTGTGTGTATCAGAGCTGGTGCCAATCAAAGCTCTTAATGAATAGGAGAACAGGCTGACACTGCTCTCTCTCTTTCTCTCACACATACACATACACACACACACTTGTTGGTAAAATGCAGTGATTCACACTGTTGGGGACTTGCATGTCGTTCCTCATAAGGAAGGAAGTCCCCAAAATATGAGAGTTTAAAAGGATTAACAGGTTTTCTTGATTTTTATATATATATATATATTCATTCATTGTCTGTAACCCTTATCCAGTTCAGGGCGGTGGTGGGTCCAGAGCCTACCTGGAATCATTGGGCGCAATGCAGGAATACACCCTGGAGGGGGCACCAGTCCTTCACAGGGCAACACACACTCACACCTAAGGACACTTTTGAGTCGCCAATCCACCTACCCACGTGTGTTTTTGGATTGTGGGAGGAAACCGGAGCACCCGGAGGAAACCCAGGCAGACACAGGGAGAACACACCACACTCCTCACAGACAGTCACCCGGAGGAAACCCACGCAGACACAGGTAGAACACACCACACTCCTCACAGACAGTCACCCGGAGGAAACCCACGCAGACACAGAGAGAACACACCACACTCCTCACAGACAGTCACCCGGAGGACACCCACGCAGACACAGGTAGAACACACCACACTCCTCACAGACAGTCACCCGGAGGAAACCCACGCAGACACAGAGAGAACACACCACACTCCTCACAGACAGTCACCCGGAGGATACCCACGCAGACACAGGGAGAACACACCACACTCCTCACAGACAGTCACCCGGAGGACACCCACGCAGACACAGGTAGAACACACCACACTCCTCACAGACAGTCACCCGGAGGAAACCCACGCAGACACAGGGAGAACACACCACACTCCTCACAGACAGTCACCCGGAGGAAACCCACGCAGACACAGGGAGAACACACCACACTCCTCACAGACAGTCACCCGGAGGAAACCCACGTGGACACAGGGAGAACACACCACACACCTCACAGACAGTCGCCCGGAGGACACCCACGCAAACACAGAGAGAACACTATATATATATATATTTATTTTTAAGTTCCCTTTGTAAATGAACAGCTACATATTGCAATGTTTCTCTATGTAACCACAGCAGGCATGATGTGTGCGTACAGACTGTACAGATGATGAGTTCACACCACACCCTCCCACAAATTTGCATCCAAACATGTCTCACAGCTGTATTTAGGTCAAAGGTTTTCCAGATTAATCTATAAATGAAACTAATGATGCATTTAGTGAAGAATGCATAAAAAATTCTAAAGCTATTTCAAAATATCAGTCTGATCTTGTCTACGTGTCTCTCTCTCCCCTCCTTTATTCTGATGCACATGCTCATACATCTCAGTCTGTTATAAAGAACACGGACTGTGGAGTAAGCTGTAACATTCGCACTCATGCCACTTTCAGCTCAGCTGATCACAAATGGAAGGTGCTCAAAACTAAACTAGTGACTGAGATGTGAGACGTGTACGTGAGCAACAAGCTGTAAACTCCTACTTTGAATCAGAATCCAAATTAGAATTAGAATCTAAACAGGAACTGGACTGTAATCAGGATTATATTCTACTGTCATTGTCCAAAGAAAAACATATATCTTCATTTCCTCAGCAGCTCTCCTCCACATTGTGTAAAAGTTAATGATGAATGGACCAATAGAAATCCTCCTTGGAATAAAATATTTTTTACACTGACTTAAATAAATGTGGGAGTGTGTGACGCCCAGTGATTCCTGGTAGGCTCCAGACACACTCTGACATTGAGCAAGATGCAGTGGTTACAGGAGATGAATTAACGAATGAATGAATGAATAAATGAATGAATGAAGAGAGAATGACAGAGAGAGGTACCTCATCAGCACTGCCACCCCTGCAGCTTCTTTGTTCTGATACACTTTGCCCAGGTGTTCTGGACCATGGCTTGTTCTCCATCCGTAAGTGCCTCTGGTCTCTCTGTCTGTTCCTGCACTTTTCCATTTGCCTCCATCTCACAGCTGTCCTTTTCCTCTCTCTCTCTCTCTCTCTCTCAAACACACACACACACACACGTGCAGGCACACACACTCAGTAGAATCCCACAAGGTCTCTTCTATGAATTCAAAGGCTCTTCAAATAGTTCTCTCTCCCGTTAACTCTCTCTCTCTCTCTCTCTCTCTCTCTCTCTCTCTCTCTCTCTCTCTGTGTGTTTCTCTCTCTCTCTCACTATCTATCTATCTGTTTCTCTCTGTGTTTCTCTCTCTCTCTCTCTCTCTCTCTATCTGTGTTTCTCTCTCTCTCTGTGTTTCTCTCTCTCTCTCTCTCTCTCTGTGTTTCTCTCTCTCTCTCTCTCTCCTCTCTCTCTCTCTCTCTCTCTCTCTCTCCCTAGCTTATGTTCAGTCAATTGTCTGTGTCCAAGTCAAAGAAACCAGCACGTTGTGAATGAGTAACGCACTCCCTTTTTCCTTCTTTTATGCTCTCTCTCTTCCATTCATTTCCTCCTCAATGTATGATTTGCCCACCTCCTTTTCTGTTCTGTAGTACTCCACCTGCCTCTCTCTCTCTCTCTCTCTCTCTCTCTCTCTCTCTCTCTTTCTGTCCACCTATCTCATTTCACTCACTCACAGCTTTTCCACACCCCTCCCTCGCTTCCCTTAAACTCTGCCCCTGTTTTTATCAGGCAATGTGTTATTACTCAGCATTGCGTAACATTTTCGTGCCAATACTCCAATCTACTGCTGTGGACTTTGAGAAATATAAAGCATTGTGGTCTCTTTCTGTAAAGAAACCTAGTCATTAACCTCCAGAACTGTTCTGTATTCTCCTCAAAGGTAAACAGCAAGCGGAAGGTACACAACAGCCCCAAGGCCCCAGCTCAGTTAAAACAAACAACCCCACTCAGCTCAGTCTGCCTCTTTTTTCTACAACAAGGGGTTAAAAACCACCAAACTTCCAGCTTCCTCTGAATTGTTTACTTAATCATGATGGGTGGTCCACAAAAAGGGGCACTTACGTATGTGTCTACGTTTTTAACTTCTTTTTTGTTTTCCTGAGGTTTGTTCGAAATATAATCAAATAGGTAGGTGTCGCAGTCACACAGCTCCAGGGACCTGGAGGTTGTGGGTTCGATTCCCGCGTGGGTGACTGTCTGTGAGGAGTGTGGTGTGTTCTCTCTGTGTCTGTGTGGGTTTCCTCTGGGTGACTGTCTGTGAGGAGTGTGGTGTGTTCTCTCTGTGTCTGTGGGGGTTTCCTCCGGGTGACTGTCTGTGAGGAGTGTGGTGTGTTCTCTCTGTGTCTGTGTGGGTTTCCTCTGGGTGACTGTCTGTGAGGAGTGTGGTGTGTTCTCTCTGTGTCTGTGTGGGTTTCCTCTGGGTGACTGTCTGTGAGGAGTGTGGTGTGTTTCTCTCTGTGTCTGTGGGGGTTTCCTCCGGGTGACTGTCTGTGAGGAGTGTGGTGTGTTCTCTCTGTGTCTGTGTGGGTTTCCTCTGGGTGACTGTCTGTGAGGAGTGTGGTGTGTTCTCTCTGTGTCTGTGTGGGTTTCCTCTGGGTGACTGTCTGTGAGGAGTGTGGTGTGTTCTCTCTGTGTCTGTGGGGGTTTCCTCCGGGTGACTGTCTGTGAGGAGTGTGGTGTGTTTTCTCTGTGTCTGCGTGGATTTCCTCCGGGTGACTGTCCGTGAGGAGTGTGGTGTGTTCTCCCTGTGTCTGCGTGGGTTTCCTCCGGGTGACTGTCCGTGAGGAGTGTGGTGTGTTCTCCCTGTGTCTGCGTGGGTTTCCTCCGGGTGACTGTCTGTGAGGAGTGTGGTGTGTTCTCCCTGTGTCTCCGTGGGTTTCCTCCGGGTGACTGTCTGTGAGGAGTTGGTGTGTTCTCCCTGTGTCTGCGTGGGTTTCCTCCGGTGACTGTCCATGAGGAGTGTGGTGTGTTCTCCCTGTGTCTGTGTGGGTTTCCTCCGGGTGACTGTCCGTGAGGAGTGTGGTGTGTTCTCTGTGTCTGCGTGGGTTTCCTCCGGGTGCTCCGGTTTCCTCCCACAGTCCAAAAACACACGTTGGTGGGTGGATTGGCGACTCAAAAGTGTCCGTAGGTGAATGTGTGTGTGTGTCTGTGTTGCCCTGTGAAGGACTGGCGCCCCCTCCAGGGTGTATTCAGGGTGTATTGCGCCCAGTGATTCCAGGAAGTCTCTGGACCCTGAACTGGATAAGCGGTTACAGATAATGAATGAATGAATGAATGAATTCAAACCAGAAGCAAAATGGATTTCAAAGGAATTTTAGATTTCCAATTAGAACTACAGTTTAATTTAGACTTAAATAATTAATCAGGCTTTGGTTAAATTGAGGATAGTATAATTATTCTCATTGTGGAGTTGAGTAGAATATTGATGAAGGGCAGATGGTCTATAGTTATAGTCTCTAATTAGACACCTGTAGCGTTAACATCTGCTCAGGAAAACTACATACGCAAAATGCATTGGGTTCAAAGTCCATATGATTACCATAGGTCTGTTTTCAGTGTGCATTATGTTTAACAGTCTACATACATTAACTCACCTGTATATGATTTTCTTGATCAAGTTCACAGTTGGTCAGGAGATAAACATCAAAAAGGCCATCACAAACTCACCTAGTCACTCACTCACTCACTCAGACCTGTATATAACCTTACATAACGAATTGACCTACCAATGTGTGTGTTTGGATTGTGAGGAAACCCATGCAGACACAAGGAGAACACAACAAACTGCTCACAGACAGTGATCCAAAGC